>NC_091286.1:340884513-341017013 GCF_032444005.1 Ranitomeya imitator
ACCCTGACAGACTGATGTAGGTACAAGGCAACAGTGCCCAAAGAAACTCCCACACTCAATACAAATCCACATAAAGTTCTTAGTATTAATACTCAAATACTCTAAGTATGTTCATCTCGACGCGTTTCCCCGAGATTGGTTCATCAGGAGACATACTTATATAACAATATTGTGTAACAATCTGAATAGAAAAAACTTATCCAAATAGAAAAACAGGGGATGAATCACACTGGAGTAGTGTGCCCTAGACCGCAGTGAGGAGCAATGTCCATCCTAGACCCGCAGGTTACTATCAGCCTTGCACTCAGTATGCTAATCTGACTTTATATATCCTCACATCAGACTCGTGGTTCCTGATGGTACATTGTGACCCCGGCCTGCTCATATTCCTTCCGGGTCAAAGTCACTACTTCCAGCTAGTGGATCGCAAAAGCGTTCCACCATGCGCAGGCGCCGTCAACTTCCAGGTAGGATCACATGACTATCCTAGTTCTTTGTTGCAGTTCCGTAACAAAAACCCTGTCATGGGCAGCCCAATCTCCAGACCTGAACCCCTTTGAAAACCTCTGGAATTTAATCAAGAGGAAGATGGATAGTCATGTGAAGAGCAGAACAAAAATGATTACCTCAATGAACAAAAATAAAAAAAAGAATTTGTGATAAATATTGA
The DNA here is from genome assembly GCF_032444005.1 of Ranitomeya imitator. Lineage (NCBI taxonomy): Eukaryota > Metazoa > Chordata > Amphibia > Anura > Dendrobatidae > Ranitomeya > Ranitomeya imitator. The sequence goes on from NC_091286.1 coordinate 340,885,184, forward strand.
CCTGTCCATTCAAGGACATTTTAGCTATAGTATGAAATCCTGTTTTTCTTGTCTGTGGAATTGCCTTTGTACTGTTTGTTGTGAAACTGCCGCCCACGAAACCGTTTTCTTTTCTTTTCTTTCTTTCCTGTTTTGTCTCTTTGTTTAAACATGCAAAACTTGTATAACCACTAAACCTACTGAAACAACTATATAAAGAAGGGATAGCACTTTGAAGGCAGGCGTGCTTCAGAGACTTCCCAGTGATACACTATACAAGACGTGTCTTGTGTATTATTTCTGGTGAGTCCCCACTTCCAAAGGCTGCTCCGACTGAGTGTGATCCCGACATTTCCTGGCGCCTGAACAGGGACCCGAGGTCTGTGTATTCCTTCAAGAACACCGGCAGAATACGAACGAAAAGAGAATCTGGGATAATGGACGGCAGATGAACAAAAACCTGGCCAGGTAAGAGACACTGTTAGATCTCTTATATCTGCCCTGCACTGTCCGTAAGATTTTCTGTGTCGTGTTCTTTAGCGGGTAGTTCTAGTAGAGGAGGATACCTATAGCTCGGGTTCTTGAACTATTTAGGAATTGATCACCTCACGGAGTACGGCATTGAATGAGAGTGAATGTGAATAGAAGGTGTGTGGAAGTTGGGAATAGCCCTATAAGCCGCCCAGGGGGTTGAAACAGAAGAAGTGACTGTCCCACTGGGCAACGTGGTTGCGTCCTTTCGGGGAGACCTCCGCGCCTATGTTCAATCTCTGATCCTGTCTTTGACAAAAACCTGGTGACGGATAAGTGTATGATAGTATGAGCCCAGGACAGATAAATTAGCCTGGGACAAGAATACGTTGTATGTGATAGTATAAGCCCAGGACAGATAAATTAGCCTGGGACAAGATACGTTGTATGTTTTTTTTCTTTTTCTGTCTGGTTGCATTTGTGTTGTTTGCTATAGGTGTAGGAATCAGGATTTTCTTACATCAACACAGTTTAAACATCCTAGCTCCTTAGGAAGAAGGTAACGAGGTACTCTCATACCCAAACGCCACCTAGGGCAAGAAAAAGACATCCTAGCTCCTTAGGAAGAAGGTAACGAGGTATTCTCATACCCAAACGCCACCTAGGGCAAGAAAGCTCAGGATAAGAAAATGGGGAATAAGCAAACAAAGTCGGAACCAGAAGAATTAGATATCTATACTATCATAAAGGAGAGAAGTGGTGAAGATGCCACTAAGGGGCTGAAAAAGATTTTTAGTAAGTTTGGAGTTACTAGGGCAGAAGCTTTTAGTAGAAAACTATGGGAAGGAATTCAGGAAAGGAAAAAAGGCATAATCAGAGACAAGAAATGGATAGATCAGATCCAAGCATTGATTGATGTCTCTAGGGTAGCAGAAAATGAGGGATGGACATATAATCAACAGAGTAAAAAGTGGTGTATTAGACCCACAGGCTGTGGAGAAAAACAAAATGTGGAATCTAAAAATACCCCACCCCCATACCTTAACCCACATGCCCCATCTTTTCTCCAAACACCACCTCAAAGTTTAGCCGGACCAGGAGGATGGGTATGTCCGCACTGTGGACAACAAAATCCAGACTGGAGAAATGATTGCCTAGCCTGTGGTACACCTAGACATGGCGCTGTACTTGCCCCTGTTAGGGTAGTACCAAGACCCTTTAGGGAACCTGGTGCTGACGGAGTAATGGGAACTAGATATCACCAAACTCGACAATATTTCCCTTGGTCCCCCGCTGAAGGCATGTCTCTCTTGCATAACGCACCAGATCCCACCCAGTGTCCAGTTAGATTTGCACAATATATACAGCAAATTATGCAGACTCACGCTGGAGTTTGGGCAGATGGAGAAGAATTATGTAGAATGAAAATGACTCCTGGACTCTTCCAGGAGCTATTAGCAAATCTACAGGTACATAGGCCCCAAGCAGGAGATGGTGCCTTACAAACGATAGAATCAGGTACACAATTTGTAGATCACTTAATGGTTTTCATGAGGGAGAGACAGAGGCAGAGAGGAACAACGGGAGTGGTGGCTCAGAAATCTGGACAATCAGTAGACGAATGTTATCTAAGTGTAGAAAATAATTTCAGAGATGAAGGCATGGATCTAACCGCTCCAGGAATGATGAGGTTAGTTACAAAAACCTTTATAGATGGATTGTCTCCAAAAGTGAAGGAAAAGCTTAAGGCCGCAACCCCTGATTGGAGAACCTTGGAAGACCCACACCTGGCTAGACAGAAAGCTGTAGGGATAGAAATGGACTTAAGAGAAAATTCTAAGCCAGTAAGAATTGCACAGGCTAATACTGGCTCTGCTAATCAAAAGTTTACTTGTCATTACTGTAAGAAGCCAGGACATTTCCAAAGGGAATGTAGGAAGAGAAAAACAGATATAGATTCAGGAACCTTTGTACCCAAAAATAGGATAAATAACCCAGTGCCTGATCAAACAGACAGCTCAGAATGACTGAAAGTTATGCAGGTCTCTCTTCCTTCTAGAAGACCAATAATACAAGTTGAAGTTGAGGGTAAAAATGTACCTTTTCTGATAGATACGGGAGCAACATCCTCCATTTTAAATCAGGACTTTTTACCATATCCTGACAATATATCCTCAAAGGTTACATATGCAGAAGGGTATGATGGTAAAATTCAGGCGTTGCCCTTTACAAAACCTTTAAATGTGAGCTTTGGCCCTAAAACTTTTGTATCCAAATTTTTATTTGCTAAAGGTGCACCTACCTGCTTGTTGGGTACTGATGTCTTAAGTAAAATGCATGCAAACATCCATTTTAGAGAAGATGGCACAGTTATGCTGACCATCCCTGAAGATGCAGAAACTCTGGAACCATATGTTAGAATACAGGCAATGGAGGATTTTCCCGAAATTTACACTCAACAAGCAAAAATTGACTTGTCTCGGGTTCCTGACAGCCTATGGGCAAAAGGAGACACTGATGTAGGATTTTTATCAGTAGCTCCTATACTGTTAGAAACTGCCCCGGGAACCATATTACCTCAGCTTAGGCAATACCCCATCAACGCCCAGCAAGAACAGGCGATTTCTCAACAAATTCAGGATTATGTGTTACAAGGTGTTTTGGTAGAAATCAGGTCACCCGCCAATACACCCTTATATCCTGTTAAAAAGAAAGTGTCCTCCAAAGAAACTATGGTGAAATATCGCATGGTGCACGACTTACGGGAAATCAATAAGGTTTTGGCACCGGTCACCCCTGTGGTACCGAATCCTCATACCTTACTGTCTCAAATTCCCAGCACTGCTGCATATTTTACGGTAATTGACTTATCAAACGCATTTTTTTCTGTGCCACTACATAAGAACTGTTGGCATTTGTTTGCCTTTACATTCAAGGGTAAACAATTAGCATGGACAAGATTGCCACAAGGTATGGTACACTCACCAACTTTGTACTCTGAAGCAATGCAGACCGTGCTAAAAAATTTCATCCCAGAACCAGGAGTAGTCATTCTACAGTATGTAGATGACTTACTTATTTGTTGCCCTGATGAGCAGACGGCAGTTACCTCAACTGTTAATTTCTTAATTTTCCTAGCGCAAGAAGGCTGTAAAGTAAATAGACAGAAACTCCAGGCTTGTCAACAAACAGTCGTGTTTTTAGGTCACTGCATATCACAGGGCATCAGACACCTCACACCTCAACGTACGGAAGCCATACGTAACATGCTTGAACCCAGGAATCACAAACAGCTGCGTGCTTTCCTAGGTATTGTTTCACACTGTAGACAGTGGATCATACATGCAAGTCAACTCATGCAGCCTTTATATGACTGTATTGCCAACACACCATATTCACTCAGTGAAGAGGCTAAACAGTCATTTTCCTCTTTGAAAACAGCACTGGTATCAGCTCCGGCTTTGGGACTCCCAGACTACACTAAACCTTTTCAATTGATGGCAGCTGAGATATCCTCACATGCTACAGGGGTGCTCACACAAAAACATGGAAACAAACAGAGACCTGTGGCATACATATCAGCTCATCTGGACCCTGTAGCTAGAGCCGCACCTTCTTGTGTAAGAGTAGTAGCCGCAATTTCACTGTTATTAGATAAAGCTTCTGAGATTGTTCTTGATCACCCACTTCTAGTTCAGACCACTCATGATGTACATGGCATTCTTAACCAGGTCCAACCTAAACATATTTCAATGGCCAGACACCTCCGTCTCCAATGTTCCCTACTACTGCCGCCCAACATTTCCTTTGCCAGGATTCAGACTCTTAATCTCGCGTCTTTGCTCCCTTTAGAGTCTGAGGGGGGTACCATACCTGAGGAAACTGCACTCTCCAACTCCTTTGAAACTGCACTCTCCAACTCCTTTGACCCATCAAAGTCAATGCATGATTGTGTACAATTAATGGAACAAGAGACTCAGGGCTTATGTAATGTACGTGACAAGCCACTCTGTAATGCTACATTTGAACTTTTCATAGATGGCAGTAGATATGCAGATATGAATGGACAATTTCATACAGGTTATGCGGTAGTAACTCAGCATGAAGTGCTGAAAGCAGAACCTCTCCCTGCTAATCAGTCTGCACAAGAAGCAGAACTTACGGCATTAGTTGAAGCTCTAAAAATAGCCAAAGATCAGACAGCAAACATATACAATGATTCTAGATATGCACATGGCATTATTTTCGATTTTGGCGTAATATGGAGAGCCAGAGGTTATATGACTGCTTCAGGCCAACCTGTTAAACATGCCTCCCTCATTAGACAGATTCTGGAGGCAGCACAAGAAACTAAAGAAATAGCGGTGATAAAGGTAGCTGCACATGTGAGACTCGACACCGAGGAAGCCAGGGGTAACGATAAAGCCGATAAGGCAGCAAAACAGGCAGCACGTAAACCCTTACATCATGCCCACACACTAGATAGCTCTGAAGATGATGAGGAAAGATTGAAGGAAGCTCAGAAACAGGTAGACGACGAAGAACGAGGGCAGTGGCAGAAAAAAGGGGCAGAAGATCAGCAAGGATTATGGAAAAAAGGAACTTTGTTGTGTTTACCCAGAGCCTGGTACCCCGCAGTGGCAAGTGACCTCCACCTACCCACGCATGTGTCGGCAAATGGTATGACGCTCAAGGTAAAAGAAAGGTGGTTGGCTCCAGGCTTTGGTAATTTTGCTCGGAACATGTGTGCTGCATGCGCTATATGCCTGGCACACAATCCAGGTCAGGCCATTAAAACCCCAACCAAGCATCATGTAAGACCACTGTATCCCTTTCAAAGACTCCAGATCGACTACATCCAACTTCCTAGGTACAATGGATACGAATATGTGCTTGTGTGTGTGGACATGTTCTCAGGGTGGCCAGAGGCTTATCCAGTTCGTAAAGCCTCAGCAAAAACTACTGCCATTAAAATAGCACATGAACTGATACCCCGTTACGGCATGCCTGAGGTGATCGAGTCAGATAGGGGTACCCATTTTACTGGGGAAATATTCCAGAATGTTATGAAAATGTTGGGAGTAGAAAACCAGTTTCACACTCCATATCATCCACAGAGTTCAGGTAAAGTGGAAAGATTAAATGGGACAATAAAATTAAAAATCCAGAAGGCCATGGCAGAAACAGGAAAGCCTTGGACCGAGTGTCTACCACTTGCCCTGTATTCCATCCGAAACACCCCAAGGGGGAAGGCTAAGCTGTCACCACATGAGATTCTTTTTGGTAGAGCAGCAAATTTGGGTTGTTATTTTCCACAACAACTGATGTTGAATACTGAGACTTTAACTGCTTATGTACAAGAATTACAAAAACGTTTAACTAAAGTGCATTCGCAAGTTTTTGCTTCCCTTCCAGATCCAGAAAATCTCGAAGGAGGCCACAAGTTGGAACCTGGTGATCAAGTCTACGTGAAAAGACACACCAGAAAGACTCTGGAACCGAGATTTGACGGACCTTTCCAAGTCCTGTTAACAACTCCAACAGCAGTCAAGCTTGAAGGAAAGGCATCATGGATACATGCAAGCCATTGCAAAAAAGCAGTATAAGACTCATGATATTGATGTTAATAATGTTAACCTCAACGGAGGCATGGGAAAGACTGAATTCTTTAGCCCCTTTGAACAATAGATTCGTACAACATCATAGAAAATTAGTGCATGACTTGTTAAATAATACGCAACCCCTGGCAGATTGTTGGATCTGTACCCATTCACCAGTATCAGTCACAAGTATACCTTTTCTAGCAGTTCCCGTGTCAGCTGAAGAAATATTCGCTTGGCCTAATTGTTCAGACAACCTGGCCAACAACCAACCTGGCAATACTAGACTATGGAATACTACAATCGCCATACCAATTGTGGGATGGGTAGAATTTCCTTGGTGGCAGGGCAATCTTACAGGAAAAATAGACAACTTACAATATTTAGCATTCAAGGGAGGAAAATGGGTACCTAGGAATAAGACTGGATTAACTGATTTAGGACAGGTCCCCACTGAAAATCTACAGCTCAGTTTCAGTACAACCACCCCTTCCTCTGATGCTTTCAAACCTACAGTATTGGAAAGATACATACATAATAGAAAATGGGAACATTCTGAGTTGTTCCCCCAAGGTGATGCAGACAGTTGTACAAGTAAGCCGGGGAACCTGGTTTGTAATGAATCCAATGAGTATGTCAACGGAATGCATGTATGTGGGAATCCCGCAGCCGGGTACTGTAGCCCCTTGGGACAAAAACCCTCTTGGTGTATGCTTCAGAATGTATCTAGTTTTGTGGATTTGGCTCACAGATTGGTATTGCAGCACTCAGCTTTGTGGGATCTGCCTGAGGGTACATTTTGGATATGCGGAGAAGGAGCATATAAATGGATTCCGTAGGTATAAAGGGTACTTGTACATTAGGACGCCTAACCCCGGCTACTTTCATAATTTCAAATAAACAAGTGAATATGCAAGCCGTGCCCAAGCACACACTGTATAAAAGAGCTGCAGATAACTCACCATGTCCCTCGGGGAGGCCGCATATAGTACAAATGGGAATTCCCAACAAAATTGCTAGTACCATTTTTATTTATCCTATGTTAACACAAATGTGGGATAAATTAGTTAGAGCCACGGATTATCTAGATGATCAGATTTGGGATATATTGGACATATTAAATACTAGTATAGCTGTACAGAATCAGCTTATAATAGTCACTAACCAACATACCCTGGTATTGGATTACCTAACTGCCTCACAAGGGGGTATGTGTCAAATCATCGGACCCACCTGCTGTCATTATATAGACCCGAATAGTACTATGAGTATGAGATTTAAATTAAAAGACGTACAACGACTCAGGGATCAGTATGACAAAGACAATGACCAAAATAAGGATAGCTGGTGGTCAGATACCTTTTCTTTTCTTAACCCGGCCAATTGGTTCAGAGGGATCGGTGGGTGGGTTACCGGGATTATGCAAAGCCTAATACATACAGTTATGGTTATTGTAATTATATATGTATTATTCAAGGTTGTACTCAAGGGTATCTCGGTATGCACAAATAAATTTTGTGTAATGGATGCGAGAATATAAAGTTTTTTTTTGTAATATCACAAAAAGAATGACTAAAATGATCGACAAGGTTTTGAATGGAATATGTCAAAGGGGGGATTGTGAAGAGCAGAACAAAAATGATTACCTCAATGAACAAAAATAAAAAAAAGAATTTGTGATAAATATTGACCTGTCCATTCAAGGACATTTTAGCTATAGTATGAAATCCTGTTTTTCTTGTCTGTGGAATTGCCTTTGTACTGTTTGTTGTGAAACTGCCGCCCACGAAACTGTTTTCTTTTCTTTTCTTTCTTTCCTGTTTTGTCTCTTTGTTTAAACATGCAAAACTTGTATAACCACTAAACCTACTGAAACAACTATATAAAGAAGGGATAGCACTTTGAAGGCAGGCGTGCTTCAGAGACTTCCCAGTGATACACTATACAAGACGTGTCTTGTGTATTATTTCTGGTGATTCCCCACTTCCAAAGGCTGCTCCGACTGAGTGTGATCCCGACAGTCACAAGCCATCAAACAAAGAAGATCTGCTAAGTTACATATTCAATTGTGGGATACCACAAAAGAAGAGGAAGTGAAGAAGGAGAAAAATTATTTAAAAGGTAATAAATTAATTGAAACAATATGTTAAAAGTAGTACAAAAAACATTAACATGGGGGAGGAGAAAGGAAGGGGGGGGGAGTAAACCACCAGACTAGAGAAAAGGGATCTGCACTGTACCATGGAGAGTTAAAAAAGGTAAACCCACAGTAAGGTGCCTATGTGGAAAAGCTGCCAAAAGAAGGATTTTATGCAAGGGAATGGATTACCTGTGGTGCAGGGCAAGTGCGATGGTATCTAGCACTGATGGTAAGGTGCAGATGCGGTTCCCGTGCGCCCGACAAGAGCTGTTTCGCCGTAGCTTCTTCTTCTTCTTCCATTAATTGGATATTTTTTATGCATTTGGGGATCACGTTTTGCTCCATGTGGATGTTTATATAATTTTATTCTGTCTACTTAGATCACTCTTTCCTTTTTTCTGTACCATTACTACCATCATATTCCTATTGGGTTTACCTTTTTTAACCCTCCATGGTATAGTGCAGATCAGTTTTCTCTAGTCTGGTGGTTTAACCCCCCCCCCCCCTCCGCCCCTTCCTTTCTCCTCCCCCATGTTAATGTTTTTTGTACTACTTTTAACATATTGTTTCAATAAATGTATTACCTTTTAAATAATTTTTCTCCTTCTTCACTTCCTCTTCTTTTGTGGTATCCCACAATTGAATATGTAACTTATTGATTTTTGAAGTGACCTACAGCCTTGTGTTTCAAAAAGGACTATGGGAATATTAAAGAAGAACTGCTTACATTTTTGTACCAGGAGTGGCATAAAAAGCAGTGAAAGACTGATGGAAAGCATTCCAAGATGCATGATAGCTGTGATTAAAAATCATGGTTATTCCACAAAATATTGATTTCAGAACTCTTCCTGAGTTACAACATCAGTATTGTTGTTTCTAAATGATTATGAACTTAGTAACATAGTAACATAGTAACATAGTTAGTAAGGCCGAAAAAAGACATTTGTCCATCCAGTTCAGCCTATATTCCATCATAATAAATCCCCAGATCTACGTCCTTCTACAGAACCTAACAATTGTATGATACAATATTGTTCTGCTCCAGGAAGACATCCAGGCCTCTCTTGAACCCCTCGACTGAGTTCGCCATCACCACCTCCTCAGGCAAGCAATTCCAGATTCTCACTGCCCTAACAGTAAAGAATCCTCTTCTATGTTGGTGGAAAAACCTTCTCTCCTCCAGACGCAAAGAATGCCCCCTTGTGCCCGTCACCTTCCTTGGTATAAACAGATCCTCAGCGAGATATTTGTATTGTCCCCTTATATACTTATACATGGTTATTAGATCGCCCCTCAGTCGTCTTTTTTCTAGACTAAATAATCCTAATTTCGCTAATCTATCTGGGTATTGTAGTTCTCCCATCCCCTTTATTAATTTTGTTGCCCTCCTTTGTACTCTCTCTAGTTCCATTATATCCTTCCTGAGCACCGGTGCCCAAAACTGGACACAGTACTCCATGTGCGGTCTAACTAGGGATTTGTACAGAGGCAGTATAATGCTCTCATCATGTGTATCCAGACCTCTTTTAATGCACCCCATGATCCTGTTTGCCTTGGCAGCTGCTGCCTGGCACTGGCTGCTCCAGGTAAGTTTATCATTAACTAGGATCCCCAAGTCCTTCTCCCTGTCAGATTTACCCAGTGGTTTCCCATTCAGTGTGTAATGGTGACATTGATTCCTTCTTCCCATGTGTATAACCTTACATTTATCATTGTTAAACCTCATCTGCCACCTTTCAGCCCAAGTTTCCAACTTATCCAGATCCATCTGTAGCAGAATACTATCTTCTCTTGTATTAACTGCTTTACATAGTTTTGTATCATCTGCAAATATCGATATTTTACTGTGTAAACCTTCTACCAGATCATTAATGAATATGTTGAAGAGAACAGGTCCCAATACTGACCCCTGCGGTACCCCACTGGTCACAGCGACCCAGTTAGAGACTATACCATTTATAACCACCCTCTGCTTTCTATCACTAAGCCAGTTACTAACCCATTTACACACAATTTCCCCCAGACCAAGCATTCTCATTTTGTGTACCAACCTCTTGTGCGGCACGGTATCAAACGCTTTGGAAAAATCGAGATATACCACGTCCAATGACTCACCGTGGTCCAGCCTATAGCTTACCTCTTCATAAAAACTGATTAGATTGGTTTGACAGGAGCGATTTCTCATAAACCCATGCTGATATGGAGTTACACAGTTATTCTCATTGAGATAATCCAGAATAACATCCCTCAGAAACCCTTCAAATATTTTACCAACAATAGAGGTTAGACTTACTGGCCTATAATTTCCAGGTTCACTTTTAGAGCCCTTTTTGAATATTGGCACCACATTTGCTATGCGCCAATCCTGCGGAACAGACCCTGTCGCTATAGAGTCCCTAAAAATAAGAAATAATGGTTTATCTATTACATTACTTAGTTCTCTTAGTACTCGTGGGTGTATGCCATCCGGACCCGGAGATTTATCTATTTTAATCTTATTTAGCCGGTTTCGCACCTCTTCTTGGGTTAGATTGGTGACCCTTAATATAGGGTTTTCATTGTTTCTTGGGATTTCACCTAGCATTTCATTTTCCACTGTGAATACCGTGGAGAAGAAGGTGTTTAATATGTTAGCTTTTTCCTCGTCATCTACAACCATTCTTTCCTCACTATTTTTTAAGGGGCCTACATTTTCAGTTTTTATTCTTTTACTATTGATATAGTTGAAGAACAGTTTGGGATTAGTTTTACTCTCCTTAGCAATGTGCTTCTCTGTTTCCTTTTTGGCAGCTTTAATTAGTTTTTTAGATAAAGTATTTTTCTCCCTATAGGTTTTTTAGAGCTTCAATGGTGCCATCCTGCTTTAGTAGTGCAAATGCTTTCTTTTTACTGTTAATTGCCTGTCTTACTTCTTTGTTTAGCCACATTGGTTTTTCCTATTTCTAGTCCTTTTATTCCCACAAGGTATAAACCGCTTACACTGCCTATTTAGGATGTTCTTAAACATTTCCCATTTATTATCTGTATTCTTATTTCTGAGGATATTGTCCCAGTCTACCAGATTAAGGGCATCTCTAAGCTGGTCAAACTTTGCCTTCCTAAAGTTCAGTGTTTTTGTGACTCCCTGACAAGTCCCCCTAGTGAAAGACAGGTGAAACTGTACAATATTGTGGTCGCTATTTCCTAGATGCCCGACCACCTGCAGATTTGTTATTCTGTCAGGTCTATTAGATAGTATTAGGTCTAAAAGTGCTGCTCCTCTGGTTGGATTCTGCACCAACTGTGAAAGATAATTTTTCTTGGTTATTAGCAGAAACCTGTTGCCTTTATGGGTTTCACAGGTTTCTGTTTCCCAGTTAATATCCGGGTAGTTAAAGTCCCCCATAACCAGGACCTCATTATGGGTTGCAGCTTCATCTATCTGCTTTAGAAGTAGACTTTCCATGGTTTCTGTTATATTTGGGGGTTTGTAACAGACCCCAATGAGAATTTTGTTACCATTTTTCCCTCCTTGAATTTCGACCCATATGGACTCGACATCCTCATTTCCTTCGCTAATATCCTCCCTTAAAGTGGACTTTAGACAAGACTTTACATAGAGACAAACCCCTCCTCCTCTTCGATTTTTACGATCCTTTCTAAACAGACTGTAACCCTGTAAGTTAACTGCCCAGTCATAGCTTTCATCTAACCATGTCTCGGTTATTCCCACTATGTCAAAGTTACCTGTAGATATTTCTGCTTCTAGTTCTTCCATCTTGTTTGTCAGGCTTCTGGCGTTTGCGAGCATGCAGTTTAAAGGATTTTGTTTTGTTCCAATCTCCTCGCTGTGGATTGTTTTAGAAATGTTCTTACCTCCCTTCTGAGTATGTTTTCCTGGATCTTCTTTGTTCAAGTCTAATGTTTTTCTTCCCGTCCCCTCTTCTTCTAGTTTAACGCCCTCCTGATGAGTGTAGCGAGTCTTCTGGCGAATGTGTGTTTCCCAGGTTTGTTGAGGTGTAGTCCGTCTCTGGCGAGGAGTCCATCGTACAAGTAATTCACACCGTGGTCCAGGAATCCGAATCCTTGTTGTCTGCACCATCGTCTTAGCCAGTTGTTTGCATCAAGGATCCTGTTCCATCTCCTGGTGCCATGCCCGTCTACTGGAAGGATAGAAGAAAAAACTACCTGTGCATCCAGTTCCTTTACTTTCTTCCCCAACTCTTCAAAGTCTTTGCAGATTGTCGGTAGGTCCTTCCTTGCCGTGTCATTGGTGCCAACATGTATCAGAAGAAATGGGTGGACGTCCTTGGAGCTGAAGAGCTTTGGTATCCTATCGGTCACATCCTTGATCATCGCACCTGGAAGGCAGCATACTTCTCTTGCAGTTATGTCCGGTCTGCAGATGGCTGCTTCTGTGCCTCTCAGTAGTGAGTCTCCCACCACCACCACTCTTCGTTGCTTTTTGGCTGTACTTTTTGCTGTCACTTGTTGCTGTGTGCCCTTTTCTTTTTTGCTTGCTGGTATTGCTTCATCCTTAGGTGTGCCATCTTCATCCTCTACAAAGATTTGATATCGGTTCTTCAGTTGTGTGGTTGGTGATTTCTCCATGGTCTTCTTGCTTCTTTTGGTCACATGCTTCCACTCATCTGCTTTTGGAGGTTCTCTGACACTTTTTTCACCTTCTGTGACCAGTAGAGATGCTTCTGTTCTGTCTAGAAAGTCTTCATTCTCTTTGATGAGTTTCAAAGTTGCTATTCTTTCTTCCAGACCCCGCACCTTTTCTTCTAAAAGGGCCACTAGTCTACACTTCTGACAGGTGAAATTTAATTCTTCTTCTGGTCGATCTGTGAACATGTAGCACATGCTGCAGCTCACCATGTAGGTTGTCACATCTGCCATGTTGCTCCTAGATCCTGCTGACTTGTTGTGTGTTTTCCTTCTTGTGTAATCTACTCAGCCAAGCTTTCTTGCAATAATGTCCTATAGGCACGCGGTTTGGTGATGCTTTCCAAGCAGCTGGTCCCGGCTGTACCCAACGATCTTCTAGCTTAGGGAGACTCTTCGCTTTCCCAGAAGGCACCTGGAATATGCAAATTAGCCTCCTCAAGCTTGAATCCCTGGTTTGGTGATTCTTTCCAAGCAGCTGGTCCCGGCTGTACCCAACGATCTTCTAGCTTAGGGAGACTCTTCGCTTTCCCAGAAGGCACCTGGAATATGCAAATTAGCCTCCTCAAGCTTGAATCCCTGGTTTGGTGATTCTTTCCAAGCAGCTGGTCCCGGCTGTACCCAACGATCTTCTAGCTTAGGGAGACTCTTCACTTTCCCAGAAGGCACCTGGAATATGCAAATTAGCCTCCTCAAGCTTGAATCCCTGGTTTGGTGATTCTTTCCAAGCAGCTGGTCCCGGCTGTACCCAACGATCTTCTAGCTTAGGGAGACTCTTCGCTTTCCCAGAAGGCACCTGGAATATGCAAATTAGCCTCCTCAAGCTTGAATTCCTGGTTTGGTGATTCTTTCCAAGCAGCTTGTTTTCTTTGCATTATTTGAGGTGTGAAAGCACTGTTATTTTAAAAAAAATTTTGACCATTTTTCTTTGTCAGCAAAAAAAGTACAAAATATATTGCTTGGAAACTCAGAGACGTTGTCAGAAGTTTATAGAATAAAAGAACAATTTACATTTTACTCAAAAATATACCTATAAAGGGAAAAATCAGACAAACTGATCAATTTGCAGTGGTCGCTTAATTTTTGCCAGAGCTGTAGTTAGTAGTACAGTCTTAAGGTACCTTCACACTAAACAACTTCACAACGATATCGCTAGCGATCCGTGACGTTGCAGCGTCCTGGCTAGCGATATCGTTGTGTCTGACACGCAGCAGCGATCAGGATCCTGCTGGGAGATCGTTGGTCGCTTCAGAAAGTCCAGCACTTTATTTCGTCGCTGGATCACCCGCTGACATCGCTGAATCGGTGTGTGTGACACCGATTCAGCGATGTCTTCACTTGTAACCAGGGTAAACATCGGGTTACTAAGTGCAGGGCCGCGCTTAGTAACCCGATGTTTACCCTGGTTACCATCGTAAAAGTAAAAAAAACAAACACTACATACTTACCTTCTGCTGTCTGTCCCCGGCGCTCTGCTTCTCTGCACTCCTCCTGCATCCTGTGTCAGCGTCGGCAGAAAGCAGAGTGGTGACGTCACCGCTCTGCTTTCCGGCCGCTGTGCTCACAGTCAGTGCAGGAAAGCAGAGCGCCAGGGACAGACAGCGGAATGTAAGTATGCAGTGTTTGTTTTTTTTACTTTTACGATGGTAACCATGGTAAACATCGGGTTACTTAGCGCGGCCCTGCGCTTAGTAACCCGATGTTTACCCTGGTTACCGGCATCGTTGGTCGCTGGAGAGCTGTCTGTGTGACAGCTCTCCAGCCACCAAACAGCGACGCTGCAGCGATCGACATCGTTGTCGGTATCGCTGCAGCATCGCTTAGTGTGAAGGTACCTTTAGGCTATGGTCACACGTTCAGTATTTGGTCAGTATTTCACTTCAGTATTTGTACGCCAAAACCAGGAGTGGGTGATAAATACAGAAGTGGTGCATATGTTTCTATTATTCTTTTCCTCTGATTGTTCCTCTCCTGATTTTGGCTGACAAATACTGATGTAAAATACTGACCAATGATTGTTCCTCTCCTGATTTTGGCTGACAAATACTGATGTAAAATACTGACCAAATACCGATACTGTGCCCATGGCCTAAGTGTTGTATCCAAGTAATAGCCGCATATATGGCAAAAAAATTCCTACATAAAGGCCACTGGAAAGAAGGAGTCAGCTGTATCCCTCACCCTGATGTGCATTTCGGCTATCTTCTTCCGAGGGCGCGAGACGCGCATCGTGTTGAGGGATGCAGCTGACACCTTAGACACCTTAGCAGCAGCACGGAAGACATCCACAAATTATTCCTAGGTTCATACTTGTCTTGCTTTGTAACCTGTGGATCCGCAGCAGTTGTACAAATGATTTAAACATGCTTTTTAAATCATATATCAGGTTAGTACAATATGATTAAGAACTATAATTGCATGTATGATAAGACTCTATTTGCGTTACTTTCTCCCTAGTATTTTATCTCTGATAGAGAATGTGGGATTTGACACCTATTTCATTTTTTAATCTAAAACCATAACATGCAAAATTACAATTTATGAATTCAAATATTTGTGCAACCATCATCGATTTTGTGGGAGAAAGCTGATCTTCAGCTTATAAGTTTTTTAGCAGATTATAGCAAAACTTTCCAAGTCTAAAAACTAGCATACAACAATGGCCTAACCTGATGATAATGTTAGTCTATGCATGAGACCTTTCGCTAAATATAGTGTAAGCTGCATTCTAGCAAAATTATAGGCACAAAGTGTGCAAGCGGCAATACATCTTTGGCTACGTGTATTACAAAGTGTGACCTTTTTATGTGCTCACATTTTATACCATGTATTTAAATATTGAAAAACAGCCTGAAAAGAAAAATGTCCATTAACAGCATCACTAGAGAGAAGAATCCAAAAATCTGCACGTCTCCTTTAACACATCTGATTCTTTTAGCTGAATATTAGGTAATCAACTGGTTAAAATGCATATTTAAGTGCTATTGTGAGTTTCTAAATACACTGCAGTCTTCAAGATTTTAATTGCTATTTCCTCAATAAAACTATTGGAAATCATCCATGTTGCCATTAGCACATGCACAAAAACTGTTAACAATATGTTATCCAGACGCAGAGACTTTATAATTAATGTTGGAAAAGTCTTCAAAGGCTAATGACTATAATTTTTACCTATAAAATTACTGGATTTCATTCAATACTGCTCTGTTTTTTTGCTATAAAATAAACTTGATGAGAGGGAGTTGAATTTGTTTGGTTTACTAGAATAAAGTGTGAGATGTGCCTTTAAAACATCTATTTGATTTTGCTTACCAACCTCTTACAACAGGCAAGGTTTATTTCTTGTCCAATTTTCACCTATGTGCTCCCACGGCTTCAGTCGGTTGCTGTTAAAAACAGAGGTATGCTCTGAAAATATAAAATTAATGTAGAATAAAATTAAGCAACTACATGATTATTATGGCGTCTTTCGATGTCCTAGTAATTTCACTTTCACTGAAGTTACATGCAAGGGTCTTATCAAGATAATTCAGCATTCTCATTGGAAACAAAGCAAATTTCTGCCTTTATATGAAATTTCCCAGTTTAAATATAAATAAAAATTTGTTGACTTTATTGATAATATGCTGGCTACAAAAAGCATTTACAAGCTGTGGTACTTGCAAAAGGGGGGGGTGCTACTAGATACCATATACAGCGCACAAACTTTTGCATTGGCACATTTTCCTTTTTGTAATTTTTAAAATGTAAAAAATTACATCTATGTATATATTTGTTTGCCTAAAATACAAGGGAAATGTGTCATCTTTAGATGTTTTAGAGATCATTTCATCTTCAACTGTTCACAATAACAGTGATTTCTACCAGAGGTGCCCAAACTTGCCACTGTATATTCTCCATAAAGTTCCATTAAGATGGATCGCCCGCCAGGGCTGTGGGGTACTCAGTACTGGGTCCAGTACTTAAAGAGATGTGTCACGGTGGCGGTGACCCGTCCATGGCCCTGGGCGCCCAAGTAAAAGGGACGGTCTTTAAAGGAGTTTGTTAAATAATAAAAGTTTGTGACGCCACCTGAGGTACTCGGTCAGGAGTGACCAAAGCTGCTTAAAGGGGTCCTTTGGGGTGATGTTATGGCAGCGGGGATGGTATATCTTTCCAGGTGAAGCTGGGTCCCCAGGGCTCCTGGTATGTTTGACAAGAATGGTGTGGTGCCGCAAAATAAAGGACACATAGTTGCAGTCTCTTTACCAGGTTTACTGATTGTAGACATCTTTAGTCCAGGGTACCAAAAACAGGTGTTGATGGAGTCCAGGCAGCCTGAAAACGAGTGGGATTCCCCTTGCCAGGTCAGATTGGGAGCCGTCCACTGTGCGCTAGATAATATTCCCTTGCTGCCTGTGGCTTCTGTCAAGGTCCTCTTTTACTCCCTGTCCTGGGACAGTTCCTGCATGGTAGGTAACGCGAGCCATTTCATTGGGGTCTCGATCTATGGTGACTCCGGGCTCTGTGATGTTGCTGTACCTTAGGGTGTAATGTGGGCAAGTCACTTTCAATTTCCTGCCCTCCGGTTCTGCTGTGGGACATGTAGTTTCACACTGCCTTGGGCTCCCAGTGCTCGGTTTCTGCGCTTCAGCTTAGAGGGAGCCCACTCTCAGCTCTCTTCTAACTCCTGACTTCTCCTGTTCTCCTTCACTGTTCCTTGTCTGCACCAGACTACATAACTCCTCCTCCAGACCAGAATGTATATCTATCTAGGGAAGTTCCCCTGAAACCGGGTTTAGAGCTCCCCCTTCTGGCCTGGAGTCAGAAAGTGTTGCATGTACAGATTACCTGCCAAAGGGAGGTTACAGGAGCAGGGAGTTTTTTTTCTTTTTTCACTTAACTTTATGTGTGTTGATTCCGGCAAACAATCAGGGAGCAGAAACCATTCAAAACTTTATGATACAAGGTCTTCTGTGATTGGCTGACAAAGTCACATGTCCCTGGTCACATAAAAAGCGGACATCTTGTTTTGCTGGCGCCACTTTGGTGCTGGTGCTAAAAGTGAACTTGTCAGTGGAAATAGATAGGATCCTGTCCTGTGTGAAACCGATCTTCCAGCATCAAAGTAGATTGTGTAAAACCTGTGTGGCAGTCTCCGAAAGCCCCATTTGCAATTCAAAATCATTTCTGCTAAAACTGTGTTTCAGTGGCATATCAGAAGGCCAGATTTCTACTTAAAATTCATTGGGACTAATACTGGGTTGCAGCCACGAGGCCCAATTAGCTAATACAAATCATTTGCACTACAACTGTGTTTCAGTGGCAAATCAGAAGGCCAGATTTCCATGTAAAAATTGTTAGGTCTAATATAGTGGTGCAGCCACGAGGCCCAATTAGCTACTTCAAATCATTTGTGCTAAAACTGTGTTTCAGTGGCAAATCAGAATGCCAGATTTCCACATCAAAATCGTTAAGCCTAATATAGAGATGCAGCCACAAGGCCCAATTAGCTATTCCAAATTATTTGTGCTAAAACTGTGTTTCAGTGGCAAATCAGAAGGCCAGATTTCCACATAAAAATCATTAGGCCTAATATAGAGATGCAGCCACAAGGCCAAATTAGCTATTCCAAATCATTTGCGCTAAAACTGTGTTTCAGTGGCAAACCAGAAGGCCAGATTTCCACTTAAAAATTGTTAGGCCTAATATAGTGGTGCGGCCAAGAGGCCCAATTAGCCACTCCAAGTCGTTTGTGCTAAAACTATGCTACAGTGGCATGACATTGCTATTGGTCGATCCCTCGAAGGGATGACACCCCTTTTTATACCTTAACCTTCAGGTATTTTATCACCAAAACCCCCCCCACCAAATAACGACAGACTCTGAACTTGGATTATAATTGGCCACAGTGGCTTTTATTATAAACATACAACAAGAATAAATAACGTAGGGAGGAGTCCTTGAAGCTCCAAACTGGTGGTCAACCATAACAGGGAGTGGACAGAAACAAACCATATATTTACTCCCAGCCGTAACCACCCAGGCTTGGGAGCACCAAAATACCCCGAAGGGTTAACCATGTCCACTTTTAACCTGGGGATCCGGCCCACCGTTGCCAAGATCCCTCCCCGAACCACAAGACCCGAAAACCAAGTTTACACCCACTGAAGGATCCGTACCCCGACGGATCCCCCAGGCCAATTAATCACCAACTCCAAGGACCCCTCCCACCGCCTCGAGCCACCATGACCCAAAATGATTACCCGAAAACGCAACAATACAAAAACACGAAAAACAGGGCGGGCGGGCGGGATCTTCTTGATGCTCCAGAGCGGGAACTGGTAAGCCCCACCCTTCCCTTATAACCCCTGCCTCATGCATAACACCCCCCTCCCATAATTAACCCCTTCCCCTCCTAACTCTCCCTCCCAAACCCCTGTCATGATGGCCTGCACGTACGCCGTCTGCGGGGGGATGGGACGGCTCGCTCCGGCCTGCTCTTGACATTGCTATTGGTCGATCCCTCGAAGGGATGATACCCCTTTTTATACCTTAACCTTCAGGTATTTTATCACCAAAAACCCCCCCACGAAATAACGACAGACTCTGAACTTGGATTATAATTGGCCACAGTGGCCTTTATTATAAACATACAACAAGAATAAATAACGTAGGGAGGAGTCCTTGAAGCTCCAAACTGGTGGTCAACCATAACAGGGAGTGTACAGAAACAAACCATATATTTACTCCCAGCCGTAACCACCCAGGCTCAGGAGCACCAAAATACCCCGAAGGGTTAACCATGTCCACTTTTAACCTGGGGATCCGGCCCACCGTTGCCAAGATCCCCCCCCGAACCACCAGACCCGAAAACCAAGTTTACACCCACTGAAGGATCCGTACCCCGACGGATCCCCCAGGCCAATTTATCACCGACTCCAAGGACCCCTCCCACCGCCACAACGAGGGTATTTGAATACCTTAAATACCCGAGACCCCACCACACTTCACCGCTATTGCCCTTTCAATACCGTTTTGTAAACCCAAAGCCCATAAGTCAGTGCCCACAGCGTTCAGGTGAACACCATCACCCAGGAGAAAATCCTCCCCACCCTGTTCCAGTTCCAGATGACGGACAAACAAACCTCCATTCTTTACCACAAACTTGGCAACCGTCTGATTAACTTTAATCCTGGCTTTATTGACCTTGTCCGCAGATCTGGCATGCCTCCAACACCTCCTCGGAACAATATCCGACCAAACCACCAGCACATCCCCAAAGGATGCCCATAATCTGAGAAGGTCATGTTTTATATCCCGGATCAGTTCCCGACAGGGGCGAATCCCCAAATCGTTTCCTCCAACGTGCAAAACCAAAATGTCTGGAAATCTGTCTAAACGAGCATTGTCATGCACTTCCTTCAAAACCCCGTTCCAGCCCAATCCCCGAAAACCCAACCATCTGACCACGGCCACCTCTTTGGAGAACCCGAGCTGCCAACCGTCCCACCGAACGTCCGCCCGTCTCGCGCCCCAATACACGTATGAGTGACCGACGATCCAGATCAACAGGGGATTGGAACCTGAAAATACATAACAACTTAAAATCCACAACCGTACTACAAATACAAAACATCGTGACAAAAACCCCATCCTCCCCTCCATCCCCACTTAAGGTCTCACGTAGCTCTTATAACGCCTCGACTCCCATCTCCCAATCCGTTGCACCACTTCCGGTGCTAAACCTCCCAAAGCCGCCTCAGTCACGGCCCAAATTCGGAAGGAGTGAGAGGCAAAACGAGAGGCATCTAATCCCAACTCACCCAGAGCTCGTCTAAGCACCGCCACAAACTGAAACTTGGACAAAAAGGACGCATTTTCATGACACAACAAAGGACCCTCCTTAGACGGCTGAAAACAACTAAAAGCCTCCCAACAACTAACGGGACACATGAGCGAACCCACAACAGCGCCCAAAACCACACGTTTGCCTCTACCCTCCTGATCAGTCTTCGATCTACGCAACCAAAATTGTAACCCCCTTTCGGTAAGCACCACATCCCTAGCCAAAAGCCCCCCTTGCGCATACGTGTTAGGCGACACGATCTCACTCACCCGCAGCGCGCCAAAAAATGCCAGGAAAAATGCTAAACGAAAAAGAGCCACCTCAAAGTCAGATGTGCAAATCTCGCTGAGCTTCACACCTACTCTTTCCAGCAAGCTAAAGGAAATCGGGCGCCTTAGATCGCCCCTTCCCACCTTCCTTCTAAAGCCCTTCATCGCCTGTCTTACTACAAACAACTTCGTTAAATCCTGTAAACCTCTAAGCTGAAAACCAAAAGCCAAAGCCGACCGAATCCTCTCTACCTTTGACGCCGACCATCCGTCATCGGCACCACGTCTCAACCACAACAACAGGGCCCCCACATAATCATCACCCATGTTACCCACCCCACAAGACACCAACCAGGACTCCCAATCACACCACACTGACCGGTATGCTGCCCATGTGCTGGGTGCCAAAGATGCCTGAATCAAAGGTCCTGCAGCCCGGATACCACGCTCCAGAGTTCCTGCGGGCAATCCCGACCCGTCTCCTCCGCCTCCGGAGCCAAAGCACGGAAACGCTCCCACTGAAACCGAGACAAAGAGTCAGCGATGGAGTTCTCAACACCGGGCACATGAGTTGCCGAAACATACGCATTGATTGACATGCAGAACAACACTAACTGACGCAAAACCCGGATAACTGGGGGGGACGATGCCGTCAAACTGTTGATAACACAAACGACTGCCATGTTATCACAATTAAATCGTACCCTGCGATTGAGCAAATCCTCCTTCCACAAATAAACAGCCACCAAAATAGGAAAAATCTCCAATAAAGTCACGTTTTTTACCAGCCCGGAACCGAACCAGTCGTCCGGCCACCTGGAGGCACACCACCGACCACCAAAAAAGGCACCAAAACCAATCCCACCCGACGCATCCGTGAACAAATCCAAGTCATGATTTCCCACCACTTCCTCCATCAGAAGCGATCGGTCGTTGTACCGTGCCAAAAAACTATCCCAAACCTCCAAATCGCCTTTGTGCTCACTAGATAAGCGCACAAAATGATGGGGGGCCTTCACCCCCGCTGTAGCACCTGCGAGCCTCCGGGAAAACACTCTCCCCATTGGGATAATTCTGCACGCAAAGTTCAATTTGCCAAGAAGAGACTGAACTTCCCGCAGAGGCAACTTCTTCAAGCGACGCGCTCGCGCCACCTCGCTTCTCAAACCGACCATCTTCTCCTCGGGTAACCGAAACTCCCATGCGACCGTATCAATGACAATGCCCAGAAATGAAATACACGTACTGGGCCCTTCGGTTTTTTCTGGCGCCAGCGGAACACCGAACCGCTTGGCCACCCAAATCACTGTCTGTAAAGCCATTTCACAACAACCAGATTGAGCAGGCCCGATGCACAAAAAATCATCCAAATAATGGATGATGTAATCCAAACCAGACACATCCCGAACGACCCACTCCAGAAACGAACTGAAGGCCTCAAAATATGCGCAAGACAAAGAACAGCCCATCGGCAAACATCTGTCAACATAAAACCCTTGGTCCCAATAACAACCCAACAGTCTAACGCTGTCCAGATGGACAGGCAGTAACCGGAATGCTGACTCAATATCTGTCTTAGCCAATAATGCTCCCCTGTCGCATCTACGCACCAAACGTGTAGCCTCATCAAAAGACGTATAAACCACGGAGCAAAGCTCCGGATCTATTCCGTCATTCACAGACCGCCCCTTAGGGTAAGACAAATGATGAATTAGCCTAAACTTGTTAGGCTCCTTCTTCGGAACCACACCCAACGGGGAAATAACCAAATCCTCAAGGGGTGGAGCGGGGAAAGGGCCAGACATCCTACCCAACGCCACTTCCTTGCTCAACTTCTCCGACACTACTGCCACGTGTAACACTGCCGACTTCAGATTCCTTACAACTTGCGGAATACTAAAAGTAGGGGCAGGTATCTGAAAACCATCCCGAAAGCCCAAAAACAACAACTCCGCTTTCGGCCTATCTGGAAACCTATCTAGAAAGGGGGCCATCTCGTCCTACCTCACTGGCGTCGCCCCCTTTTGAATTACCGTCAGGCTTAGCCTTCTTCTTGAAGCACTTTGCGGCCCCATGGGAGGATCCACTGCAATGCGAGCACGCATGCTTGAATTTACAGGTGGCCCCAAATTTGCACTGGCCGTCGTTAAACTGCCAGCACAAGCCGTGCTTCTGGCTCGCTTGGCCAGACTGACTACCCGATCCTGAACTGCCTTGCGGTCTGGCCGGCATTTCCGGCCCCCCCTTGAAAGGAGTGACCAAACTTTGTGGGCGCCATCACTCGCAACCACAAACCAATGTCCTTCTGATCCCACCGGATCGCCGGACGAACCGCCTTCCGCTGCCTAAACTGCTCATCGTACCGGAGCCAGACCTGGCCCCCGTACGCTCTGTACGCCTCGCCTATCGAATCCATATAACAGAAAAGCGCCGAACAATTTTCCGGCGCCTTCTCACCCACTACGCTCGCTAGAATTGCAAACGCTTGCAACCAGTTCACAAAAGTCTGCGGAATAAGGCGCCACCTCCTTTTTTCCTCGTCCTCTTTCTTACTGTCCTCTTTTTTGCTCTTATCTAAATTGAACTTTTCTAAAGGAAGAAGCGAAAAAATTTCCACGTACTCATCTTTCCATATCTTCTCCCTTACTTCCTTCTTCAAATGGGCCCCAAGCGGCCCCTCAAAACAGACGTAAACCTCACCCCGTGCTTTGTCTTCTAAACGAATCCCGCCTTCCTTCTCCTTTTCAGTTTGTACCGACACCGGGACACTTGAACTGCTGGGTGCCAATACACCCTCCCCAGATGCCCCGACACCCAAATCCGTAGAACCAACCCACGCAGCCAACGGGGACGGCACCGACCTAACACCACCCAACCTCGCGAGCAATTCACGGACGCTAGACAATAACTCACCAACCCCTTCGCTCCCTGAAACCAACCGAATCCCCGCCTGCTCCCCCATAGCTCCTACCCCATTTGTCTGACTAGCCCCCACCACCGGGGAAAACAATCTTGTTGGTGACAAAACAGACATAGAATCTTGCTCACCAAGCTGCAGAGGAACTGAAGTCCCCCCAGCCGCAGACGTCGTCCTCGTCCTGTTGTCCTCGGCTCCTGGTCCACTCTGCCCGCGAGGCTGCGTCTCACTGCGTGATGATGAACGTGAGGATGCGGCCCCGTCTCGGCCCGACGCTGGAGATCCCGATGCGGCCCGGTGGGAAGGACTGCCCGGCACTGGCCCACCATACGTTCCAGGCCCTGGGGACGCCCGACCACTACTCCCTCTGGATCCCACTTGTGATCCGGCTGACGCACCTTGCGTCCTGGACGGGCCCGGCCGCACAGGGGAA
Organism: Ranitomeya imitator; assembly: GCF_032444005.1. NCBI lineage: Eukaryota > Metazoa > Chordata > Amphibia > Anura > Dendrobatidae > Ranitomeya > Ranitomeya imitator. Next base: position 340,909,468 of record NC_091286.1, read on the forward strand.
GAAGCGGCGCTGCCGGCCGCTGCAGAACAGGCTCTCCCTCGCTGTCTCGCTGCAGAAGCAGGAGCAGAACGCCCAGCAGCAGCTGCACTACGGCGCCCCCCCGTGACGTCACCGGCAATTGGCGCTCCAGCCCGCGAAGGCCCCGCCCCCCGAGCTGAGGAAGCAGGCCTCACCACCGCCGCAGGCCCCATCGCCGCCTGTGGATTCCTCCCGGACCGGGCCCTACTGGAACGCTTACCGGCGGGCACACGGTCCGGAGGGTCCCTGGAGGGGCTCCTTCGCCGTCGCTGGGGCCGGATCGGATCAGGGGACAGCCGTTGAGGAGGCCACACGCGCCGGGAGCGCCGCTCACCGCTGGCCGCCATCTGCGCTCCTCCGCTGCCGCTACCGCTACTACCGCCACTGCCGCTGCCACTGCCCAGTATACTGGCAACCTGGGCCTCTAACCAGCCAGGAGGCTGGCTCTCTGCTGCCGCCCGCAGCTGCTGCAGGACACCATCAATCCCGGACATGGCGATCTTCTTGATGCTCCAGAGCGGGAACTGGTAAGCCCCACCCCACCCTTTCCTTATAACCCCTGCCTCATGCATAACACTCCCCTCCCATAATTAACCCCTTCCCCTCCTAACTCTCCCTCCCAAACCCCTGTCATGACGGCCTGCACGTACGCCATCTGCAGGGGGATGGGACGGCTCGCTCCGGCCTGCTCTAATGAGAAGGCCAGATTTCCAAGTAAAAATCGTTAGGCCTAATATAGTGGTGCAGCCAAAAGGTCCAATTAGCTACTTCAAATTGTTTGTGCTAAACCTGTGCTTCAGTGGCAAACAGTAGGCCAGATTTCCACGTAAAAATCGTTAGGCCTAATATAGTGGTGCAGCCACGAGGCCCAAATAGCTACTTCAAATCGTTTGTGCAAAAACTGTGTTTCAGTGGCAAATCAGAAGGCCAGATTTCCACATAAAAATCGTTATGCCTAATATAGAGATGCAGCCACAAGGCCCAATTAGTTACTCCAAATTATTTGTGCTAAAACTATGTTTAAGTGGCAAATGAGAAGGCCAGATTCCCAAGTAAAAATCACTAGGCCTAATATAGTGGTGCAGCCAAGAGGCCCAATTAGCTACTTCAAATTGTTTGTGCTAAAACTGTGTTTCAGTGGCAAATCAGTAGGCCAGATTTCCACGTAAAAATCGTTAGGCCTAATATAGTGGTGCAGCCAAGACGCCCAATTAGCTACTTCAAATCTTTTGTGCTAAAACTATGTTTCAGTGGCAAATCAGAAGGCAAGATTTCCAAGTAAAAATTGCTAGGCCTACTATAGTGGTGCAGCCAAGAGGCCCAATTAGCTACTCCAAATCGTTTGTACTAAAACTATGTTTCAGTGGCAAATCAGAAGGCAAGATTTCCAAGTACAAATCGTTAGGCCAAATATAGTGGTGCAGCCACGAGGCACAATTTGCTAATACCAATCGTTTGTGCTAAAACTGTGTTTCAGTGGCAAATCAGAAGGCCAGATTTCCACTTAATATAATCGTTAGGCCTAATATAGTGGTGCAGCCAAGACACCCAATTAGCTACTTCAAATCGTTTGTGCTAAAACTGTTTTTCAGTGACAAATCAGAAGGCCAGATTTCCACGTAAAAATCATTAGGCCTAATATAGTGGTGTTGGATGTTTTGATCTCCCTGAGGTCATTCATCCTTATGTTTATAGTCCTTTGATGAGGGACAAATACCCTGAAACAGCTGTCTGTGGATGGATACCATGTTTTGGCATAGGTGGTTTTCCTTTTTGGATGCTGCCCTTCCCATGGTTGTTCCTCCCCTGTAAAAGACCTGGCTATTTATTGCTTGCGTTGAGAAACATGTGATGGTGTCTCCGCGGCTTTTCTGAATGCATTTGCATATTTCCCATAAGGGATGGGAGCAGTGTTCTGGATCACTGCGTTGAGAAACGCGTGATGGTGTCTCCTCAGTGTTGGATGTTTTGATCTCCCCGAGGTCATTCATCTTCATGTTTATAATATAGTGGTGTAGGCACAAGGCATAATTAGCTACTCCAAATTGTTTGTGCTTCACAGGAACTGAAGCAATGTGGAAGGAAAAAATTAACATTTAACTTTTTTCACAAAAATATTACTTTAGACTCAATGTTTTTATTTTCTAAAAGCTAACCGGAGAAACTGGATGCCAATATTACACCGATACCCCACATGGAGGGGGGGACCACTCGGAAAGGCAAGAGCAACGTTTGACTTTTTGATCACAAAATTGGCTTGAATCAAGAGTTGACGTCATGCCGCATTTGGAGAGCCCTTGATGTGCCAAAACAGTGGAAACCCCCACAAGTGACCCCATTTTGGAAATTATACCCATCAAAAAACTTTATTTATGTATTATTATTTGTAACGTTGAGCCGTGAAAGTAAAAAAATCTAATTTTTTCCACAAAAATGTTCTTTTAGCCTCAATTTTTTATTTTTTAACAGGATAAAATGGACTCCAAAAATTGTTGATCAATTTCTCCTGAGAACACTGATACCCCATATATGGTGGAAAACTACTGATTGGAAGTGGAAGGGAAGGATTGATTGTTTGGAGCACAGAGTTTGAAGGAATGGTCTGTGCGTGCCATGTCATGCTTGAAGAGCCCCTGATGTGCCTAAACAGTGAAAACCCCAACATGTAGCTCTATTTTGGAAACTAGACCCTCCGAGGAATTTATCTAGCTGTGTGGTGAGCACCTGGAACACCGAGGTACTTCACAAAAATGAATAACGTTGAACCGTGAAAATTTAAAAAAATGAAATTTTTTTAAACTACGTTTTTAAGCACCATTTTTTTTGTTTTCACAATGGTAGCTGAAGAAAATCAACACCAAAAATTGTTGTCCAATTTCCTTTGAGTACGCTGTTACCTTATATGTGGGGGAAAAGTACTGTTTGGGCGCACGGCAGGGCTCAGAAGAGAAGGAGTGATGGTTTGGAGCACAGATTTTGATGGGATGATCTGCACTCGCCATGTTGATTTTAGGCAGCCACTGATGTGCCTAAACAGTGGAAATCCCCCACAAACAGGGCCGGACTGACCATCTGGCAGTTCTTGCAAATGCCTGAGGGGGTGGTAGCTAGAACAGGGATTGGGACCTTTTGCTGCAGTGATCGCAGATCAGCCACACAGCAGTCAGCCCACAGACAGCAGAGATCACTGGAGACAGTTCTAGTGTTGGGTTATAAAAAATATCCCAATCTCTGATGATGATCCCTCAGAGCACTATCACATCCATACTCATCAAATGGAAAGAGCATGATATCACAGCAAACCTTCCATGAGGTGGCAATCACAAAAACTGTGGTCAGAAGAGACCAAAATTTAACTTTTTGGGCTCCAGGGTCAACGCTATGTCTGGCGCCAAACCAACACAGCTCATCACTCCAAGAGCACCATCCCTACAGTGAAACATGGTGGTGACAGCATCATATTGTGGGGATTTTATTTTGGAAGCAAGGACAGGGAAGAAGACGGAACAAGATAATGACCCAACGCATACTCTTAAAACAACACTGGAGTGGTTTAAGGGGACACATGCAAATGTATTAGAGTGGCCTTGTCAAAGCCCAGACCTTAATCCAACTCAGACTTGGAGATTGCTGTTCACCAGAGGAAACCTTTGAACTTGAAAGAGTTGAAGCAGTTTTGCAGTGAGGAATGGGCAAAAATCCCAGTGCCAAGATATGGAAAACTCATGGAGACTTATCCAAAGCAACTTGCAGCTGTAATTGCCACAAAAATAGGCTCTACAAAGTACTGAATTTATGGGGGTGAATAGTTATGCTCATTGAAGTTTTCAGTAATTGTATCCTATTTGTTGCTTGCTTCACACAAAAAGAAAACCAAAGTTATAGGCATGTTCTTTACATGAACTACTGCAAACCCTCAAAAAAGAAATTCTAGGTTGTGAGATAGCAAAACATGAAAAATGCCAAAAGGAATGAATAATTTTGCAAGCCACTGCATGTCTGCGTATATATATATATATGTGTGTGTGGATGTGCTTTGTGTAAATGAATATGTGTATACGTGTATCCAAATTTGTACAATATTTGGTTGTGCTTTTAATTCCCATATTATTGTAGAAATTGCAGGCAAAAGTGCTTCAAAAGCAAAAAATATTACAGAGAGAGAATGTAAAATTGATTTCTGAGCAAAATCATTTATAATATGTCATATTAATGTTCAAGATACAGCTCTGGCAAAAACTGAGACCACTGCAAAAAGTTCAGTTTGTCTGATTTTTCTCTTTATAGGTATATTTTTGAGAATTTGGTTTTTTATATACCATATATAATCGAGTATAAGCCAATCCGAGTATAAGCCGAGGCACCTAATTTTGTCACCCGTAAAATGGGTAATTTATTGACTTGAGTATAAGCCTGATGTGCATTGCCCCCTTATCCCTGTACTGCTATGCATGGCTCCCCCCCGTCCTGTCCTGGTATGTGTTGCTCCCCCATCCTGTCCTGCTATGTGTGGCTCCCCCTGTCCTGCCCTGCTATGTGTGGCTCCCCATCTTGTCCTCTTATGTGTGGCTCCCCCTGTCCTGTCCTGCTATGTGTGGCTCCCCCTGTTGTATGCATGGCTCCCTGGTTCCGCATGGCTCCCCCGTCCCGCATGGTTCCCCTGGTTCTGCATGGCTCGGCTTCCCTGGTCCCGCATGGCTCAGCTCCCCTGATCCCACATGGCTCACACCTCCCAGTCCTACTCACCCTCCTCACGCCGTCGCTGCATCTCTGTTGTCCCGGCACCGACAGCTCTTCCTGTGCTCAGAGGTCATGTGGTACCGCTCATTAATGTATTGAATATGTGCTCCATGCCGCGACAGAGATGCAGGAATGCAGATGCAGCGATAGCGCGAGGAGGGTGAGTATTGTGTCTTCTTGAAGCTGGCCACTGCAGCTGCAGCTGCAGCTGTCACTGTGCCACAGCCACCAGCACCTGCTGCTGCTCCGCTGCTCCCACTGCCCTGCTGGCTTTCTGAACAATGACTCATGTATAAGCCGAGGGGGGCATTTTCAGCACTAAATAATGTGCTGAAAATCTCGGCTTATACACGAGTATATGCGGTATTTTGTTCATTTATTCTATAAACTTCTGACAACATGCCTCCGAATTTCCAAGCAATAAATTTTGTATTTTTTTCTGAAAAGGAGAAAAAGTCAAAATTAAAAATAAAAAAACAGTGCTTTCAGACCTCAAATAATGCAAAGAATACAAGCGCATAACCATTTAGAAACAACAATACTAATGTTTTAATTCAAGAAAAGTTCTGAAATCAATATTTTGTGGAATAGCCATGATTTTTAATCACAGCCTTCTTGCATCTTGGCATGCTTTCCACTAGTCTTTCACACTGCTTCTGGGGCCAAAATGTAACCTCTTTGTGATGGAGCTCAATTTTTTTAATCTGACCAGTGTCCCTTTATGTGGCAATAAGGCTATGTTCACACGTTCCTGATTTCCCTCCTTTTTTTTCAGGACTAAAAACCGCAGCTCTTTGCAGAAAACGCAGGTCCTTTTTTGGTGCTTTTTTGGTGCGTTTTTTGATGCGTTTTTTATGCAGTTTTCTATGCAGAGAGTCTGTGTGTTTTCTAGGAAGTTTTTTAGGTTAAAATGGCTGAAAATACCCTAACCCTACCCCTAACCCTAACCCTACCCCTAACCCTACCCCTAACCCCACCCCTAACCCTACCACTAACCCTACCCCTAACCCTACCCCTACCCCTAACCCTAACCCTATTCTAACCTTAGTGAAAAAAAAAATTCTTAATTTTTTTATTGTCCCTACCTATGGGGGTGACAAAGGGGGGGGTCATTTACTATTTTTTTTATTTTGATCACTGAGATAGGTTATATCTCAGTGATCAAAATGCACTTTGTAACAAACCTGCCGGCCGGCAGATTCGGCGGGCGCACTGCGCATGCGCCCGCCATTTTGCAAGATGGCGGCGCCCAGGGAGAAGACGGCCGGACGGACACCGGGAGGCCGGGTAAGTATAAGGGGGGGAGATGAGGACACGGGGGGGGCGTCGGAGCATGGGGAGGTGGCATCGGAGCATGGGGGGGTGGCATCGGAGCATGGAGGGGTGGGATTGGGGCACGGGGGGGCAGCCACACTGCAGCGGTTCTGCACCACAAACCGCAGAAAACCCGCAGATATTTTTTTCATCTGCGGGTTTTACTGCGGGTTTGACCTCACAATGGAGGTCTATGGGTGCAGAACCGCTGCAGTTCCGCAAAAAGAAGTGACATGGTACTTCTTTTTTACCGCGGCTATTCAGCGCGGCTTTTTTCGCGATTTTCCGCAATGTGGGCACAGCAGTTCCTGTTTTCCATAGGGTACATTGTAATGTACCCTGCATGGAAAACAGCTGCGGACCCGCAGCGGGAAAATCGCGGCGATTCCACATGAAAAAAAGGATGGTGTGAACATGGCCTAACTCTGGAATGCTTCAATAAATCCCAGTGATTTTGAGTTTGTTTTTTCGTGACACATTAAACTTTATGACAAGGGTAAATTTAGGTCGATATGTTTTTTGTTTATTTATAAAAAAAATATCAGAAATTTGACAAAAATGTAAAAAAAAAGTGCAATTTTTAAACTTTGAATGAATATCCCTTTAAGGCCGGCTTCACACTCAGCGTATGAAAATACGGTCCGTATATTACGGCCGTAATACGCTGAAAAGTCCCGAAAATAGTAGTCCATAGCTCCTCCGTAGGCAGGGTGTTTCAGCGTTTTTTGCGCAAGGCATCCTCCGTATGTAATCCGTATGTCATCCGTACTGCGTGTTTTTATCGCAGGCTTGCAAAACCGACATACGGCTATACAAGGGATCCATGTGTAAAAAAAAAAAAACATATATACTGTTCTATATATATATATATATATATGTCAATAATATTTCATCCAGCGCGATATAGCAGAAAGCCGGTAATTCAATTACCGGCTTTTGCTATCTCCTTCCTAAAACCCGACATGATATGAGACCTGGTTTACATACAGTAAACCATCTCATATCACCATTTTTTTTGCATATTCCTCACTACTAATGTTAGTAGTGTGTCTATGCAAAATTTGGCCGTTCTAGCTAGTAAATTAAGGGGTTAAATGGCGGAAAAAAATCGCGTGGGCTCCCGCACAATTTTCTCCGCCAGAGTAGCAAAGCCAGTGACTGAGGGCAGATATTAATAGCCTGGAGAGGGTCCATGGTTATTGCCCCCCCCTGGCTAAAAACATCTGCCCCCATCCACCCCAGAAAAGGCACATCTGGAAGATGCGCCTATTCTGGCACATGGCCACTCTCTTCCCATTCCCGAGTAGTGGTGGGATATGGGGTAATGAAGGGTTAATGCCACCTTGTTATTGTAAGGTGACATTAAGCCAAATTAATAATGGAGAGGCGTCAATTATGACACCTATCCATTATTAATCCAATACTAGTAAAGGGTTAAAAAAACACAAACACATTATTAAAAATTATTTTAATGAAATAAAAACAAAGGTTGTTGTAATATTTTATTTAACGCCCAATCCAATCACTGAAGACCCTCGTTCTGTAACAAAAAAAACATAATAAACCAACAATATCCTTATCTTCCACAGATCTGTAAAGTCCAACGATGTAAATCCATCTGAAGGGGTTAAAATATTTTGCAGACACGGGCTTTGCTAATGCAACGTTGCTCATGTCTGCAAAACCCCGGAGAATGTAGGTAAAGTAGGTCATTGACCTATATTTACCTGCATTTGCGGTGAGGCGCCCTCTGCTGGCTGTTCCTAGATCGTGAGAACTTTCCTAGAAAGCTCCCTGGCTCGAGTTCATATGAGGACAACCAGCAGAGGTTGACGCCTCTCCATTATTAATTTGGCTTAATGTCACCTTACAATAGCAAGGTGGCATTAACCCTTCATTACCCCATATCCCACCACTACACGGGAATGGGAAGAGAGTGGCCAAGTGCCAGAATAGGCGCATCTTCCAGATGTGCCTTTTCTGGGGTGGCTGGGGGCAGGTGTTTTTAGCCAGGGGGGGGGCCAATAACCATGGACCCTCTCCAGGCTATTAATATCTGCCCTCAGTCACTGGCTTTACTACTCTGGCGGAGAAAATTGTGCGGGAGCCCACGCCAATTTTTTCCGCCATTTAACCCCTTAATTTACTAGCTAGAACGGCCAAATTTTGCATAGACACACTACTAACATTAGTAGTGAGGAATATGCAAAAAAAACGGTGATATGAGATGGTTTACTGTATGTAAACCAGGTCTCATATCATGTCGGGTTTTAGGAAGGAGAAGGCAAAAGCCGGTAATTGAATTACCGGCTTTAAAGCTGTATAGCGCTGGAATAAATATTAATATATATATATATATATATGTGTGTCTCACTGACATACATATATATATATATATATATATATATACCTATTCTATTTGTACACATTTATTCTACCTATTCTACTGGAAGCTGTCAGTGTGATTTTACTGTACACCGCAATGAATTACCGGCTTTTGTCGCTAACACCGCTGCGTATTTCTCGCAAGTCACACTGCTGGTCCGTGTGTAATCCGTATTTTTGGGGCTTCCATAGACTTTCATTGACGTTTTATTTGCGCAATACGGTGACAAACGCAGCATGCTGCGATTTTCTACGGCCGTAGAAAGCCGTATAATACTGATCAGTTTAATACGGCAGATAGGAGCAGGGGCATAGAGAATAATTGTGCCGTATGTTTTGCGAGTTTTACGGACGTAGTTTCTGCGCTCTTACGTCCGTATCCAGGTTTGAAGTGACTTTAGGGGTCCTATATATTGGAAAACCCCCAAAAGTGATACCATTTTAAAAAAAGCAGCCCCTGACATACTGAAAATCGCTGTCAGGTAGTTAATTTACCCTTCAGGAGATTTTCAGGAATTAATACAATGTGACACGACAGGAATGAAAAAGTGTATTTTACCATCTAAATGTCGCAAACTTCTCAACAGGCCACCGTACCCGACAGACTCTAAGGCCGCTATTTGGCTGTGAACTGCCATGGCAAACATCAGGACAACACAATCATGATCTCAGGGTGTCAATGGGGATAAGGAGGAAGCCCCCACACTCTTTTAACAATTTATATTATATAGTCATTATTTACAGCAGCATCTAAGGGGTTAAACAGATACGGACGGTGCAAATACTGATCATGGCTGATGCAGCAAGTTGTCAGGTACAGTGTACCCACACCTCCTCCTATTTCGCCCGCAGATCCGCCAGCATTGGGGTCCTCTCCATGGCAGCCACTGACATGTGAATTACTACTTTTTGTGGCTCTCTCTTTATTGTTATGAGCCGGTTGTGTAGCTTTGGCTTTATTTTTTGGCTGTGCGATTTTCCAGCTATATTCACAGCTTTTGTTTATTGTGTGGATGTTGTATACATATCCATAGTGGCTTGCTTCTTTGTGCCCCCTTGCTGATTGAGCCTATATACTTTGTGACCCTCTATTCCCTGTGATAGATTATCAGTTTGAGTCACAGGGTTTTTCACACATAGTGATTTTTTCACATGGTTGGACCTGGCTCTTGGTGTGATAATTTTGGGGACGCCCATATGTTATTAGGATTTGTGCGGTTGATTTATGATTTAGTTTTTTATTTATTTAGGTTATATATGCTCGGCCCTTACTTATTTAGATTATTACATATATATCTATCTAGGCATGTACACATATGAGTATAGGAGCATTTTCCATCTTGATGGGCTTTATGCTGTATTATTATAATAGGAGTATGGTGTGTTTGTCTCTTTGATCCTCATTGGATATGGTTTTAAATGTTTTTACATTTTGTATGTTTTTTTTTGCCTGATAATAAAGTTGTTATTCATTGATACATAGGTGTGCACACATTTATGCAGTGTCTTTTTTCTCTGGTTTAGTACAGTGTACAGCTCGCAGCTGCTGGATTTTCACCTGTATGGGGAGGCTATTCTCTTATACAGCCAGCTAAGCATCTTAGGATACTCCACCCCTCTTCACCAGACCGGAGGGTTTTTACTTATAAAATAGCCACCTAAGAGGAGGTGGCTTATACTATACTCTGACCAAGCGGCAGCATTCTTGCTTCTAAATTGCAGTACGCAACTGAGGAAGGTCTCACAGACCGAAACGTTGTATTGGTACTACAATAAAAATGCGGAGTTGTTCACACTGAAGTTGAGTGCCAGGTTCTTTTGTATCTATTACGCATGGCGTGGGAACCTACCTGTGCACCCTTATAAGAGTAGTGCTCACGTTCAATTTTTCTACGTATTAACCTCTTTTTGACCTCGGACGTACTATAGAACGCCTGAGGTCGGATCCCCTGCTTCGATGTGGGCTTCGGCGCTGAGCCCACATCAAAGCCGCGACATGTCTGCTGTTTTGAACAGCTGACATGTGCGTGCAATAGCTGCGAGTGGAATTGCGATCCACCCGCCGCTGTTAATTAGTTAAATGCCGCTGTCAAATGCTGACAGCAGCATTTAACTACCGCTTCCGGCCGCGCGGCCGGAAATGCGCTCATCGCCGACTCCGTCACATGATCGGGGGTCAGCGATGTGTCGACATAGTAACCAGAGGTGTCCTTGAGACCTCTATTGTTACCGATGCCGGCTTGCTGTGAGCGCCACCCTGTGGTCGGATCTCATAGCAAGCCTGTAATTCAGCTACATAGGAGAAATCTGACGATCGCTGCTATGTAGCAGAGCCGATCAGGCTATGCCAGCTTCTAGCCTCCCATGGAGGCTATTGAAGCATGGCAAAAGTAAAAAAAAAATGGTTAAAAAAATATGAAATAAATAAAAAAAAATAAAAGTTTAAATCACCCCCCTTTGACCCCATTAAAAAATAAAACAATAAAAAAAAATATCAAAACATACACATATTTGGTATCGCCGCGTTCAGAATCGCCCGATCTATCAATAAAAAAAAGGATTAACCTGATCGCTAAACGGCGTAGCGAGAAAAAAATTTGAAACGCCAAAATTTGTTTTTTTTGGTCGCCGCAACATTGCATTAAAATACAACAACTGGCGATCAAAAGAACGTATCTGCACCAAAATGGTATCACTAAAAACATCAGCTTGGCACACAAAAAATAAGCCCTCACCCAACCCCAGATCACGAAAAGTGGAAACGCTACGAGTATCGGAAAATTGCGCACTTTTTTTAAGAAAAGTTTTGAATTTTTTTTCACCACTTAGATAAAAAATAACCTAGACATGTTTGGTGTCAATGAACTCGTAATGACCTGGAGAATCACAATGGCAGGTCAGTTTTAGCATTTAGTGAACCTAGCAAAAAAGCCAAACAAAAAACACGCATGGGATTGCACTTTTTTTGCAATTTCACCGCACTTGGACTTTTTTCCCATTTTCTAGTACATGACATGGTAAAATCAATGATGTCGTTCAAAAGTACAACTTGTTCCATAAAAAATAAGCCCTAACATGGCCATATTGACGGAAAAATAAAAAAGTTATGGCTCTGGGAAGGTTGGGGAGCGAAAAAATAACATGGAAAAACGGAAAGGTTAAGGTGTTAAGCAGTTCTTTGTTTGATGGCTTGTGACTATCCATCATCCTCTTGATTACATTCCAGAGGTTTTCATTGGGGTTCAGGTCTAGAGATTGGGCTGCCCATGACAGGGATTTGATGTGGTGGTCTCTTAATTTTTTGCCAGAGCTGTAGATCAATTGTCATTGCCTGATTACTAGTGATGAGGGAGTGGGTTGGATAAGGTGTTATTCAAGCAAGGTTGAGTGCTAACAGAGCATTTCGGCATGCTTTAATGCTATGTTGCCGCAGCTGCTCGTCTCGCTGCTGTGCGACAGCCGTAACACATGCAGGGATTGCCTAACAAACAGGCAATCCCTGCATGTGTTGTGGCTGTGGAACAGCAGCGAGACGAGCAGCCGCTGGGACTTGCGCATATTTTACGAGCATGCCGAAAAATTAGGCTGCCGTCACACTATCAGTATTTGGTCAGTATTTTCCCTCAGTATTTGTAAGCCAAAACCAGGAGTGGGTGATAAATGCAGAAGTGGTGCATATGTTTCTATTATACTTTTCCTCTATTTGTTCCACTCCTGGTTTTGGCTTACAAATACTGATGTAAAACACTGACCAAATACTGATAGTGTGACGGCAGCCTCAGCATGCCGATTAGGACATGAGCATGCTCGGATAACACCTTATCCGAGCACGCACGCTCATCACTAATGATACCTTTCAAGGAGGAGGAAGATATTCTGCCCTGATCCCCAGATAAATGCAGCTGTGTAGGATGCACGTGAAGATGATGAAGTAGATAATGGGAGTAATGCTTGCTGAACTACATGCAATGAAGATTTTCATGGTAACTGGAACATTGAGACCCAGTGTAGAGTAATTGCCCTGCATGAAGTGCTCTGTTGGTAAAGTGTGTAGGCCAGGATGACGGAGGATAGTGTCACAGCGTAAAGGGAGCCTTTCACCAACTTGAGCATATCATGGAATAGTGTCTGCAGAGCTGAGAAAAATATAGTTTTTAATTTTACATTTCTTTTATCTTTTACCTAGATAGTACCTTGAAAATGTTAGGCTATAATTTATCATATTTCACAAGGCCGTTACCAGAGATGTTTCTCTGGGGGCGTGAAATTTTTCACCTGTATGGTATTGACAAATCATAGGCAGGATGTGTTATGCAAGGGGAAAAATTAATACACCCCTTCATACAAGTTTTCTCTTGTGAGACATGAAATGACAGGCAGCGCTGCTAGATTAGAGTATAGCAGAGCAAAGTGTGATTACAGACTCCTACCGCATTCATGTCTCAACAGTCAATGTGGAAGAAGGGGTATACGGCAAAACTGAGTGTGATTACAAACACTCCCAGCGTTCACTTTTGGGCAGTCGTTAGTTCCCCTCCCCACACTAAATGCTGTAAGATGAAAGTTAAAGGGACACTGTCACCTGAATTTGGAGGGAACAATCTTCAGCCATGGAGGCGGGGTTTTGGGGTTTTTGATTCACCCTTTCCTTACCCGCTGGCTGCATGCTGGCTGCAATATTGGATTGAAGTTCATTCTCTGTCCTCCATAGTACACGCCTGCGCTGTGCAAGATTGCCATAATCCTAATCACTAACCCTAACCATAATCATAACCCTTACCCCAAAACAACCGTAATGTCAACCCTAACCATAACCCTAATCAAAACCCTAAATCCAACACACCCCTAATCCTAATCTCAACCCTAACCTCAAACCTAACCCTAATCCCAATACACCCCTAATCACAACCCTAACCTTAACCCTAATCCCAAACCTAACCCTAATCCCAAGCGTAATCCTAATGCCAACCCTAACCCTAATACCAACCCTTTCACACTTGCGTCGTTTGGCATTCCGTCGCAATCCGTCGTTTTGGACAAGAAACGGATCCTGCAAATGTGCCCGCAGGATGCGTTTTTTGCCCATAGACTTGTATTGCCGACGGATCGTGACGGATGGCCACACGTCGCGTCCGTCGTGCACTGGATCAGTTGTGTTTTGGCGGAGCGTCGGCACAAAAAAACGTTCAATGAAACGTTTTTTTGTACGTCGCATCCGCCATTTCTGACCGCGCTTGCGTGGCCGTAACTCCGCCCCCTCCTCCCCAGGACATAGATTGGGCAGCGGATGCGTTGAAAAACTACAGCTGCTGCCACGTTGTGCACAATTTTCACTATGTGCGTCGGTATGTCGGGCCGACGCATTCCGACGGCCCCGTACCGACGTAAGTGTGAAAGAAGCCTAACCCTAAATTTAGCCCCAACCCTAACCCTAAATTTAGCCCCAACCCTAACCCTAAATTTAGCCCCAACCCTAGCCCTAACCCTAGCCCTAACCCTACCCCTAACCCTAACCCTAGCCCTACCCCTAACCCTACCCCTAACCCTACCCCTAACCCTACCCCTAACCCTAACCCTACCTCTACCCCTAACCCTAACCCTACCCCTAACCCTAACCCTACCCCTAACCCTAACCCTACCCCTAACCCTAACCCTACCCCTACCCCTACCCCTAACCCTACCCCTAACCCTAGCCCTAACCCTAACCCTACCCCTAACCCTACCCCTAACCCTAACCCTAACCCTAATTTTAGCCCCAACTGCTGTTCTCCTGCCGGCCGGCAGATGGAGACAGATGGCGGGCGCACTGGGCATGCGTCCGCTATGTTCTTCTGCCGGCGGCCAGGAGGAGCAGCAAGAGGATCCAGGGACCTAGGTGAGTATGCTAGGGTCCCCAAATCCCCCTATTTCTCTGTCCTCTGATGTGCGATCACATCAGAGGACAGAGAATTACACTTTACTTTTTTTTTTTTTTTGCGGTCGCCGGTAAACAGTTAATTACCGGCGATCGCAAAACAGGGGTCGGTAATACCGACCCCGATCATGCTCTTTGGGGTCTCGGCTACCCCCGGCAGCCGAGACCCCAAAGATTCTCCCGGTGCCGGCCGGCGGGCGCACTGCGCATGCGCCCGCCATTTTGAAGATGGCGGCGCCCACCGGGAGACACGAGGAGCATCGGGGGAGCTAGGTGAGTATTGGGGGGCCACCTGGGACCCCTTTTCTCTGTCCTCCGATGTGCGATCACATCGGAGGACAGAGAAATTAAAAAGAGATCGCGTTTTTTTTTTTGTTTTTTTTTTTGCGATCGCCGGTAAACGGTTAATTACCGGCGATCGCAAATGCGGGGTGGGTTAAAAACCCCCCGAATCATGTTCTCTGGGGTCTCGGCTACCATCGGCAGCCGAGACCCCGGAGAAAATCGGCCTCTGGGGGGCGCTATTGACTTTTTCCACAGCGCCGTTAATTAACGGCGCTGTGGTTTAAGTACCCTTAGCGGCCGCCGTTAAAAGGCGTATCGGCGGTCGCTAAGGGGTTAAACTTAATTGTTTTTACCTTCACAAGGGTAACAGGAGAAAATGGACCATACATTTTGTTGTGCAATTTCTCCTGAGCATGCCGATATCCCATATGTGGGTGAAATCTACTGTTTGGGTACAGGGCAGGGCTCGTGAGCGTCATTTCACTTTTTGAATGTAAAATTTGCTGGCATAATTAGCGGATGCCATGTCATGTTTGGAGAGCCCCTGATGTGCCTAAACAATGGAAACCCCCAACAAGTGACACCATTTTTGAAACTAGACCCCTTAGGGAACTTATCTAGATGTGTATTGAGCACCTTGAACCCAGAGGTGCTTTACAGTTGTTTATAACTTTAAGCCATGAAAATTAAAAAAAATCAAATTTTTTTCCCATATAAATCTTTTTAGCTCCAAATTTTGCATTTTCATAAGAGTAACAAGGTATATTTCTCCATACAATTTGTTGTGCAATTTCTCCTGAGTGTACAGATACAAAATATGTGGAGGAAAACAACTTCTTGGGTGCACAGCAGGGCTTGGAAGGAAGTGAGCGCCATTTGACTTTTTGAATGCAAAAGTTGATGGAATAATTAGCGGATGCCATGTCGCATTTGGAGAGCCCCTGATGTGCCTAAACAGTGGAAACCCTGCACAAATGACTCCATTTTGGAAACCATACCCCTTTGGGACCTTATCTAGATGTGTATGAAGCATCTTGAACCCCCAGGTGTTTCAAAGAAGTTAATAACGTTAAACCGTGGAAATAAAAAAAATCACATTTTTCCACAAAAAAAAAATTTTAGCTACAGATTTAGTATTTTCAAAAAAAAGCCCCAAATCTTGTTGTGCAATTTCTCCTGAGTTCAACGACACCCCATATGTGGTTGAAAACTAATTTTGAGGCACAGTGCAAAGCTCAGAAGGCAAGAGGCGCCATATTACAGTGTAGATTTTGGTGCACTTGTTTGAGAGTGCCATGTTACATTGGCAGAGCCCCTTAGGTGCCAAAACAGCAGAACCTCCATAAGTGACCCCATTTTACCAATTAAACCTCTCAATGAATTCATCTAGGGATGCAGAGATTACACCATGTTCCAAATTATTATGCAAATGACATTTTTATCGGATTTTCCTAAATGGTCGGTGAAAATGACAGCGAGTCTATTAAAAGTCATCGCCCGTTAGATTATAAATCGAATTTTATTGAAGAAACCTCCCAATGATAACAGTATAAACTCCAAAATGAATAAAAACGCAAAATGCACTGTTCCAAATTATTAGGCACAGTAGAATTTCTAAACATGTGATATGTTTTAAAGAACTGAAAATGCTCATTTGTGGAATTTGCAGCATTAGGAGGTCACATTCACTGAACATAAAAGCTTTTTAACTCCAAAACATCCTAACAGGCCAAGTTACATGTTAACATAGGAACCCTTCTTTGATATCACCTTCACAATTCTTGCATCCATTGAACTTGTGAGTAGAGTTGAGCGACCTTGACCTTTTTAGAGTCGAGCCGGGTTTCGCGAAACCCGACTATCTCAAAAGTCGGGTCGAGTGAAATCGGCCGATTATGACGTAAAGTCGGGATCGACCGAAACACGAAACCCAATGCAAGTCAATGGGGCAGCATAGTCGGCAGTGAGTGGGGGCCAGGAAAACACCTAGAGTGCCCATTTTAATGTCAAAACCATCCATTCTTCTTAATGAAGCTTGTCAAGCGTAATTTACCTTATAATAATTGGAAGGCATTTGAAATTGGGGGTCATTTGGCTAAAGTTGTGGTGGGTAGGGCTGGTTCAAGTAATTAGTGGGCCCAGGAAATCTGGACCACGTCACGGCAGTGGAGCAGGGAGAGGTAAGTATTTCAACTTTGCAAGTGCTGTGAACCTGAGCAAGCAGGGGGGGCCCACTCGTTGGCATTGGCACTGGCACAGGGCCCCTCAAAGTACAGCGGTGTGTTTGCACGGCGGGGGCGCCTCCCACCGGCAGCAACACTTTTGCGTACTATGAGAGGCCCTGTGCCAGTGACGTCGCCAACTAGTATTCCTCCCCCCACCTGATGAAGGAACCTGCACTTTCATCTGCACCTTCCTCTTTGTACCCGTGTAAGGTGGTATGGTATGCGGGAAGAGCAACCTGACTTTCAGCAGGGTCACAATGTTGTTGTGTAGCGTGCACGGGGAATGTTGCGTTATGGGTCAATGTACCAGCAGACTCATCTATCACTGGCTGGGCAATGGGCAGGATGAGGAGGAAACACAGATATAGGCCCAAAGAATAAAGTTGGCTAAATGCAGTTCAAAATTGGTAACACAGGAATAACCAGGGGGCATTGCAGTGGAGGACAACTGGAATGAGAGGCTGACACAGAGAGTAGGCCCAAATCAGTAAGTAGTCGAAATGCAGTTCAAAATTGGCAACCGTAGTAAACAGGCGGCACAGCTTTGTTCAGTGGAGGAGAACAGCAAGGAGTGGCAGACACCGATAGTAGGCCCCAACCCAACTAGTAGGCCAAATGCAGTCTAACATTAACAACTACTTAACGAGCGCCTGAAAACGGAATTTCAGGACAGGAAACCAGGAGAACAGCAAGGAGCGGCAGACACTGTTAGTAGGCCCCAAACCAACTAGTACGCCAAATGCAGTTGTTCCATTTAACCACAATTTAACGAGAGCCTGAAGATAGAAGCTCAGGAAAGGCAACCTGGAGAACACCTTGGAGTGGAACACACCATCTCTCTCCACCCCATACCCATTTTGTAGGCCTAATGCAGTGTAGTTTTCTACAACTACTAAACGAGAGTCTGAAGACCGAAGCAATGGCAAGGAAACCTGGGGAACACCTTGGAGTGTAACACACCATCTCTCTCCACCCGATACCCATTTTGTAGGCCTAATGCAGTGTAGTTTTCTACAACTACTAAACGAGAGTCGGTAGACCGAAGCAATGGCAAGGAAACCTGGGGAACACCTTGGAGTGTAACACACCATCTCTCTCCACCCGATACCAATTTTGTAGGCCTAATGCAGTGTAGTTTTCTACAACTACTAAACGAGAGTCGGTAGACCGAAGCAATGGCAAGGAAACCTGGGGAACACCTTGGAGTGTAACACACCATCTCTCTCCACCCGATACCCATTTTGTAGGCCTAATGCAGTGTAGTTTTCTACAACTACTAAACGAGAGTCGGAAGACCGAAGCAATGGCAAGGAAACCTGGGGAACACCTTGGAGTGTAACACACCATCTCTCTCCACCCGATACCCATTTTGTAGGCCTAATACAGTGTAGTTTTCTACAACTACTAAACGAGAGTCGGAAGACCGAAGCAATGGCAAGGAAACCTGGGGAACACCTTGGAGTGTAACACACCATCTCTCTCCACCCGATACCCATTTTGTAGGCCTAATGCAGTGTAGTTTTCTACAACTACTAAACGAGAGTCGGAAGACCGAAGCAATGGCAAGGAAACCTGGGGAACACCTTGGAGTGTAACACACCATCTCTCTCCACCCGATACCCATTTTGTAGGCCTAATGCAGTGTAGTTTTCTACAACTACTAAACGAGAGTCGGAAGACCGAAGCAATGGCAAGGAAACCTGGGGAACACCTTGGAGTGTAACACACCATCTCTCTCCACCCCATACCCAATTTGTAGGCCTAATGCAGCCTACTTTCCGACAACTACTAAACGAGAGCATGAAGATCGAAGCTCAGGAAAGGCAACCTGGGGAACACCTTGGAGTGTAACACACCCTCTCTCTACACCACGGAAGGGCTGATTCTTAGGAAGGAAGGCTGTCGGAAAGAAGCAGGGCGCGTCCGAGGGTGATTATATTCTTATTAGGTATATACTCACCCTCGGACGCGCCCTGCTTCTTTATTTGTAATGAATGTTTATTTGCAATGTGGTTTTGACTTACTCTATTTTTTTGGTAAATAATGATTTTATTATTTTCATTGTTTTGCATCTTCTTGGCAATAATATAAAGAAGACGCGACAGGACAACACTCGGTGGATGCCATATCTGTGTTTTAAATTGAAAAAAACTTTCAGTTAACTACTTGCAGGAGAAAGTTATTGTAGCTGGTGGCCATTTTTAGTACTGTACCAGATTTTTGTTGTATGTGTTTGTTTTTAATGTTAAAATGTCTGCATTTGATATCTCTCCAGTATTTTCTTTTTTATAAGCAAAATACTTATTTTTATATTTTCTGATGTTGGTTCAAGGGGTACACGGGCAGCAGTAGACAGGTCAGTGGAGGCCTAGTGGAAGGAGGGACCGCAGACAGGCTTTGAAGGCCTAACATAATAAATTGGGCTGGCTGTAGGCAATTTAAAATTGGTTCCAGGGGAACACGGGCAGCAGTGGCCTGGTCAGTGTAGTAGTAGTGGAAAGAACGGGCCGCAGACAGGCTTCGAAGGCCTAACATAACAAAAATTGGGATGTAGGCAATTTACAATTGGTTCCAAGGGAACACGGACAGCAGTAGACAGGTCAGTGGAGGCCTAGTGGAAGGAGGGACCGCAGACAGGCTTCGAAGCCCTAACATAATAAATTGGGCTGGCTGTAGGCAATTTAAAATTGGTTCCAGGGGAACACGGGCAGCAGTAGACAGGTCAGTGGAGGCCTAGTGGAAGGAGGGACCGCAGACAGGCTTCGAAGCCCTAACATAATAAATTGGGCTGGCTGTAGGCAATTTAAAATTAGTTCCAGGGGAACACGGGCGGCAGTAGACAGGTCAGTGGAGGCCTAGTGGAAGGATGGACCGCAGACAGGCTTCGAAGCCCTAACATAATAAATTGGGCTGGCTGTAGGCAATTTAAAATTGGTTCCAGGGGAACACGGGCAGCAGTGGCCTGGTCAGTGTAGTAGTAGTGGAAAGAACAGGCCGCAGACAGGCTTTGAAGCCCTAACATAATAAATTAGGCTGGCTGTAGGCAATTTAAAATTGGTTCCAGGGGAACACGGGCGGCAGTAGCCAGGTCAGTGTAGTAGTAGTGGAAAGAACGGGCCGCAGACAGGCTTCGAAGGCCTAACATAACAAAAATTGGGCTGTAGGCAATTTAAAATTGGTTCCAGGGGAACACGGGCGGCAGTAGACAGGTCAGTGGAGGCCTAGTGGAAGGAGGGACCGCAGACAGGCTTCGAAGCCCTAACATAATAAATTGGGCTGGCTGTAGGCAATTTAAAATTGGTTCCAGGGGAACACGGGCAGCAGTAGACAGGTCAGTGGAGGCCTAGTGGAAGGAGTGACCGCAGACAGGCTTCGAAGGCCTAACATAAGAAAAATGTCAATACAATGGTATTGACAGTGCCAGGCATTGAAGGATGTCAGCACATAGACTAAACACTGGTGGAGCTGTGAGAGAAAATTTTGCAAGTCGTAGAGCACTGTTTGAGCTGGGGTGGGGGGAAACTGTCTTGTGGCCGGCGGTACAGGCCCAGGGCCCCTCATATTACAACGGTGTGTCTGACGTTGGGTGCGCACCACCACCGCCAGACACTTTATTGTACTATGAGGGACCTAGTGGCAGTGCCGTCGACCAAAAGCGGGCACACCCACCTCTTCAGACAAACAGTACTCTCACGGGTGCTGGCGCCAAGTGGCGATACCACGGCCCCGTGTGGGGACTTTGGCCATTTAGGGAGGTGTTAACATGTCGGATGCTGGACAATCAGGTGCTGCAAATTACGAGATTGGAAAAGTCGTTCAGAATAGTCCACAGGCAAGACCTTTACATAGGAAAGCTAGGTGTCAGCCGGGCAAGGTGGGGCAAAAGATTTCGAAATCCAGTTGTGGTTCATTTTAATGAAGGTTAGATCATCTACATTTTGGGTAGCCAGACGAGTCCTTTTTTCTGTTAGTATTGAACCTGCAGCACTGAATACTCTTTCTGATAGGACACTAGCTGCCGGGCAAGCAAGCTCCTGCAATGCATATTCTGCCAATTCTGGCCAGGTGTCTAATTTTGATGCCCAGTAATCAAATGGGAATGACGGTTGAGGGAGAACGTCGATAAGGGATGAAAAATAGTTAGTAACCATACTGGACAAATGTTGTCTCCTGTCACTTTGAATTGATGCTGCAGTACCTGTCCTGTCTGCGGTCATAGCAAAATCACTCCACAACCTGGTCAGAAAACCCCTCTGGCCAATGCCACTTCTGATTTCTGCCCCTCTAACACCTCTGGTCTGCTGGCCCCTGCAGCTCGTGTTAGAACGATCACGGGCGCTGTGTGCAGGGAATGCCAGAAGCAAACGGTCAATAAGAGTTGATTGTTTGGTTGCTAATATTAGTTCCAAGTTCTCATGTGGCATTATATTTTGCAATTTGCCTTTATAGCGAGGATCAAGGAGGCAGGCCAACCAGTAATCGTCATCGTTCATCATTTTTGTTATGCGTGTGTCCCTTTTGAGGATACGTAAGGCATAATCCGCCATGTGGCCCAAAGTTCCAGTTCTCAAATCTGTGGTTGTGCTTGGTTGAGGGGCAGTTTCAGGCAAATCCACGTCACTTGTGTCCCTCCAAAAACCAGAACCCGGCCTTGCCGCGCCAACAATTTCCACTGGCCCCGGAAAAGCTTCCTCATTAAAAATATAATCATCCCCATCATCCTCCTCGTCCTCCTCCTCCTGTTCGCCCGCTACCTCGTCCTGTACACTGCCCTGGCCAGACAATGGCTGACTGTCATCAAGGCTTTCCTCTTCCTCAGCTGCAGACGCCTGATCCTTTATGTGCGTCAAACTTTGCATCAGCAGACGCATTAGGGGGATGCTCATGCTTATTATGGCGTTGTCTGCACTAACCAGCCGTGTGCATTCCTCAAAACACTGAAGGACTTGACACATGTCTTGAATCTTCGACCACTGCACACCTGACAACTCCATGTCTGCCATCCTACTGCCTGCCCGTGTATGTGTATCCTCCCACAAAAACATAACAGCCCGCCTCTGTTCACACAGTCTCTGAAGCATGTGCAGTGTTGAGTTCCACCTTGTTGCAACGTCTATGATTAGGCGATGCTGGGGAAGGTTCAAAGAACGCTGATAGGTCTGCATACGGCTGGAGTGTATGGGCGAACGGCGGATATGTGAGCAAAGTCCACGCACTTTGAGGAGCAGGTCAGATAACCCCGGATAACTTTTCAGGAAGCACTGCACTACCAGGTTTAAGGTGTGAGCCAGGCAAGGAATGTGTTTCAGTTGGGAAAGGGAGATGGCAGCCATGAAATTCCTTCCGTTATCACTCACTACCTTGCCTGCCTCAAGATCTACAGTGCCCAGCCACGACTGCGTTTCTTTCTGCAAGAACTCGGACAGAACTTCAGCGGTGTGTCTGTTGTCGCCCAAACACTTCATAGCCAATACAGCCTGCTGACGTTTGCCAGTAGCTGCCCCATAATGGGAGACCTGGTGTGCAACAGTGGCATCTGCGGATGGAGTGGTTGTGCGACTGCGGTCTGTGGACGAGGTCTCGCTTCTGCAGGAGGACGAGGAGGAGGAGGAGGGGGTGCGAACGGCTACAGCCAACTGTTTCCTAGACCGTGGGCTAGGCAGAACTGTCCCAAACTTGCTGTCCCCTGTGGACCCTGCATCCACCACATTTACCCAGTGTGCCGTGATGGACACGTAACGTCCCTGGCCATGCCTACTGGTCCATGCATCTGTTGTCAGGTGCACCTTTGTGCTCACAGATTGCCTGAGTGCATGGACGATGCGCTCTTTAACATGCTGGTGGAGGGCTGGGATGGCTTTTCTGGAAAAAAAGTGTCGACTGGGTAGCTCGTAGCGTGGTACAGCGTAGTCCATCAGGGCTTTGAAAGCTTCGCTTTCAACTAACCGGTAGGGCATCATCTCTAACGAGATTAGTCTAGCTATGTGGGCGTTCAAACCCTGTGTACGCGGATGCGAGTCTAAGTACTTCCTTTTTCTAACCATAGTCTCATGTAGGGTGAGCTGGACTGGAGAGCTGGAGATCGTGGAACTAGCGGGGGTGCCGGTGGACATGGCAGACTGAGAGACGGTGGGAGATGGTATTGTTGCCGCCGGTGCCCTAGATGCAGTGTTTCCTACTACGAAACTGATGATTCCCTGACCCTGACTGCTTTGGCCTGGCAAAGAAACCTGCACAGATACTGCAGGTGGTGCAGAAAATGGTGGCCCTACATTGCCGGAAGGGATGTTGCGTTGATGACTAGCTTCATTGGCCGAGGGTGCTACAACCTTAAGGGACGTTTGGTAGTTAGTCCAAGCTTGCAAATGCATGGTGGCTAAATGTCTATGCATGCAACTTGTATTGAGACTTTTCAGATTCTGCCCTCTGCTTAAGGTAGTTGAACATTTTTGACAGATGACTTTGCGCTGATCAATTGGATGTTGTTTAAAAAAATGCCAGACTGCACTCTTTCTAGCATCGGATACCTTTTCAGGCATTGCAGACTGAGCTTTAACCGGATGGCCACGCTGTCCTCCAACAGGTTTTGACTTTGCCACGCGTTTTGGGCAAGATACGGGCCCGGCAGATGGAACCTGTTGCGATGTTGATGCCTGCTGCGGCCCCTCCTCCTCCGCTTCAGAACTGCTGCCGCCTGCACCCTGTTCCCCCAATGGCTGCCAATCGGGGTCAAGAACTGGGTCATCTATTACCTCTTCTTGTAGCTCGTGTGCAACTTCGTCTGTGTCACCGTGTCGGTCGGTGGTATAGCGTTCGTGATGGGGCAACATAGTCTCATCAGGGTCTGATTCTTGATCAGCACCCTGCGAGGGCAATGTTGTGGTCTGAGTCAAAGGACCAGCATAGTAGTCTGGCTGTGGCTGTGCATCAGTGCACTCCATGTCAGATTCAACTTGTAATGGGCATTGACTGTTAACTGCTTCACTTTCTAAGCCAGGGACGGTATGTGTAAAGAGCTCCATGGAGTAACCCGTTGTGTCGCCTGCTGCATTCTTCTCTGTTGTTGTTTTTGCTGAAGAGGACAAGGAAGCGACTTGTCCCTGACCGTGAACATCCACTAACGACGCGCTGCTTTTACTTTTACCAGTTTCACGAGAGGAGGCAAAAGAGCTAGAGGCTGAGTCAGCAAGATAAGCCAAAACTTGCTCTTGCTGCTCCGGCTTTAAAAGCGGTTTTCCTACTCCCAGAAAAGGGAGCGTTCGAGGCCTTGTGTAGCCAGACGACGAACCTGGCTCCACAGCTCCAGACTTGGGTGCAATATTTTTTTTCCCACGACCACCTGATGCTCCACCACTACCACTACCCTCATTACCAGCTGACAATGAACGCCCCCGGCCACGACCTCTTCCACCAGACTTCCTCATTGTTTTAAAAACGTTACCAAACTAACGGTATTTGTTGCTGTCACACAACTTACACGGTGAGCTATAACTTCAGTATGATTTAGCTACTCCTTTACAGGTGGGTGAGACCACAACGAAAATCAGGCACAATGTTACACACTCTGTTGTTGGTGGCAACAAATGAGAGAGATGCCACACACGCAGGACTGTCACTGAAGCGCAAATGTAAATATTAATCTCCCACTGATTTGTTTGTTTTTTTTTGAAAGGGAGACTTTAGAAAAAAGTCTCCACCACTACCACTACCCTCATTACCAGCTGACAATGAACGCCCCCGGCCACGACCTCTTCCACCAGACTTCCTCATTGTTTTAAAAACGTTACCAAACTAACGGTATTTGTTGCTGTCACACAACTTACACGGTGAGCTATAACTTCAGTATGATTTAGCTACTCCTTTACAGGTGGGTGAGACCACAACGAAAATCAGGCACAATGTTACACACTCTGTTGTTGGTGGCAACAAATGAGAGAGATGCCACACACGCAGGACTGTCACTGAAGCGCAAATGTAAATATTAATCTCCCACTGATTTGTTTGGTTTTTTTTAAAAGGGAGACTTTAGAAAAAAAAATAATAAAAAAAAATGATTTTTTAAGGAAGAATTTATAAACCAAATAAAATGAAATGATTGTTTCAGGGAGAATTTAGAAAACAAATAAAAAAAAAATAGGCTTTCTATGGCCCACTGAGTGAGAGAGGACGCACACAGGAGTCAGGAGTGGCACAGAAGCCCAGAGGCCAATATTTATCTCCCACTGATTGATTTAGTGATTTTTTCAGGTAGATTTTGGAACCCAAATCAAGCAAAAAAATAAATAGGCTTTCTATGGCCCACAATTGGAGAGAGAGAGAGAGATGGCACACCCAGGAGTCAAGACTGGCACACAAGCAGAAAAGGCAATATTAATCTCCCACTGATTTGATTTTTTTTTTTTTTCAGGGAGACTTTAGAAAAAAAAAATACAAAAAAATGAATTTTTCAGGAAGAATTTAGAAACAAAATAAAATAAAATGATTGTTTCAGGGAGAATTTAGAAAACAAATTAAAAAAAAATAGGCTTTGTAGGGCCCACTGAGTGAGAGAGGACGCACACAGGAGTCAGGAGTGGCACACAAGCCCAGAGGCCAATATTTATCTCCCACTGATTGATTTAGTGATTTTTTCAGGTAGATTTTGGAACCCAAATCAAGCAAAAAAATTAATAGGCTTTCTATGGCCCACAATTGGAGAGAGAGAGATGGCACACCCAGGAGTCAAGACTGGCACACAAGCAGAAAGGGCAATATTAATCTCCCACTGATTTGATTTTTTTTTTTTTTTCAGGGAGACTTTAGAAAAAAAAATACAAAAAAAATGATTTTTTCAGGAATCATTTAGAAACCAAATAAAATAAAATGATTTTTTCAGGGAGAATTTAGAAAACAAATAAAACAAAAAATAGGCTTTCTAGGGCCCACTGAGTGAGAGATGACGCACACAGGAGTCAGGAGTGGCACACAAGCCCAGAGGCCAATATTTATCTCCCACTGATTGATTTATTGATTTTTTCAGGTAGAATTTAGAACCCAAATCAACCCAAAAAATAAATAGGCTTTCTATGGCCCACTATTTGTGAGAGAGATGGCACGCTCAGGACTGGCACACAAGCCCAGAGGCCAATATTAATCTCCCACTTTTTTTTTTTTTTTCCAGGGAAAATTTATAAACCCAATAAAAAAAATAATAAATAGGCTTTCTATGGCCCACTATCTGAGAGAGAGAGATGGCACACTTAGGACTGGCACACAAGCCCAAAGGCCAATATTAATCTCCCACTGATTGATTTATTGATTTTTTCAGGTAGAATTTAGAACCCAAATCAACCCAAAAAATAAATAGGCTTTCTATGGCCCACTATTTGTGAGAGAGATGGCACGCTCAGGACTGGCACACAAGCCCAGAGGCCAATATTAATCTCCCACTTTTTTTTTTTTTCCAGGGAAAATTTATAAACCCAATAAAAAAAATAATAAATAGGCTTTCTATGGCCCACTATCTGAGAGAGAGAGATGGCACGCTTAGGACTGGCACACAAGCCCAAAGGCCAATATTAATCTCCCACTGATTGATTTATTGATTTTTTCAGGTAGAATTTAGAACCCAAATCAAGCAAAAAAATTAATAGGCTTTCTATGGCCCACTGAGTGAGAGATGGAACACACAGGAGTCAGGAGTGGCACACAAGCCCTGAGGCCAATATTTTTCTCCCACTGATTGATGTTGTGATTTTTTCAGGTAGATTTTAGAACCCAAATCAAGCAAAAAAATAAATAGGCTTTCTATGGCCCACTGAGTGAGAGATGACACAGACAGGGATGGCACTCTAGCAGAAATGCCAATCTTAATCTCCCACAAAAAAAAAAAAAAGGAACTGTCCTTCAATTACTATCTCCCTGCAGTAATCTCAGCCAGGTATGGCAGGCAGCAATAAGGAGTGGACTGATGCACAAATTAAATAAAAAGTGTGGACAAACAAACAAGATAGCTGTGCAGAAAGGAAGGAACAAGAGGATTTGTGCTTTGAAAAAAGCAGTTGGTTTGCACAGCGGCGTACACACAGCAATGCAGCTATCAGGGAGCCTTCTAGGGCAGCCCAATGAGCTACAGCGCTGAGGAAAAAAAAAAATGTAGCTTCCACTGTCCCTGCACACCGAAGGTGGTGTTGGGCTGTGGAAATCGCTACAGCACAAGCGGTTTGGTGGTTAATGGACCCTGCCTAACGCTATCCCTGCTTCTGACGAAGCGGCAGCAACCTCTCCCTAAGCTCAGATCAGCAGCAGTAACATGGCGGTCGGCGGGAACGCCCCTTTATAGCCCCTGTGACGCCGCGGACAGCAAGCCAATCACTGCAATGCCCTTCTCTAAGATGGTGGGGACCAGGACCTATGTCATCACGCTGCCCACACTCTGCGTTTACCTTCATTGGCTGAGAAATGGCGCTTTTCGCGTCATTGAAACGCGACTTTGGCGCGAAAGTCGCGTACCGCATGGCCGACCCCGCACAGGGGTCGGATCGGGTTTCATGAAACCTGACTTTGCCAAAAGTCGGCGACTTTTGAAAATGAACGACCCGTTTCGCTCAACCCTACTTGTGAGTTTTTGGAGAGTTTCTGCTTGTATTTATTTGCATGAAGTCAGACTAGCCTCCCAGAGCTGCTGTTTTGATGTGAACTGCCTCCCATCCTAATAGATCTTGTGCTGGATGATACTCCAAAGGATCTCTATAGGGTTGAGGTCAGGGGAAGATGGTGGGCACACCATGAGTTTTTCTCCTTTTATGCCCATAGCAGCCAATGACTCAGAGGTATTCTTTGCCGCATGACATGGTGCATTGTCATGCATGAAGATGATTTTGCTCCTGAAGGCACGTTTCTGCTTTTTATACCATGGAAGAAAGTTGTCAGTTAGAAACTCTATATACTTTGCAGAGGTCATTTTCACACGTTCAGGAACCTTAAAGGGAACCTGTCACCCCCAAAATTGATGGTGAGGTAAGCTCACCATCATCAGGGGCTTATCTACAGTATTCTGTAATGCTGTAGATAAGCCCCCCGGGGGGGCATTATACTATATGGAAGACGATGGATGGTGCATTTTAATATATGGAGGACTATATGAAGCCAATTATACTATATGTAAGTAATTATAATATTTGGAGGGCTCTCTGGGGGGCATGATAATACTTGAAGGGCTATGAGGAAGCCTTTATACTTTATGCAGGGCTGTTTTGGGGGCCATTACACTGTATGTAGTTCATTTATACTGTACATTATGGAGGGCTGTATGGGGCTCACAGCTGGGGATCATACTGTGGCGGGATAGTTGAGGGGGTACAGTAAGGTTATACTATGCATGTGGAGGAATCATTGTGGGGATCATAGTGTTTGCGGGGCACCTTTGTTGGCATCATACTTTATAGGGCAATGAAAGAGGAATCTGGGGGCTTCAATAGGAGGAAAATTATGTAACGGCAGCAAAGTTGTGAGATATGTACCTATGTGATCCAGACAAATTCTTTTTTTTTGGGGGGGAGCAATAAGAGCCTGTGGTTTGGGGTCCCATGATCTTTTTGTACAGCCTGGTGCAGGATGCATTGTCCTTTTCACACACATTTCAGCTGGAGGACTGATGGCCCATAACTTACACACCATGTCCAATGCTGCCCCTCGGTACATACAGGCATTCAGCCATATTTTTCTTGAGCGTTGGTTGTGCTCGCTACCCTTCCCACTCTCACATCCCTTACTCAACTCAATAGGAAGGCCCCTGCTATTAGCTCCGGACAGCCCCGTGTGCGGCGCTTGTGATTGGCTAAGCGTTTCGGGAGAAGGAGGCATGATCTGTTTGGACATCTTTTTCTATTTTTCTAAATTAAAATGTCCACTATTGTCCTCATTTTTACAGTATAGATATAAATCTGTATGAACCAGATTTATTCCTACCGGTTTAAACAAATTTACTATTGGGGGGGCGCCGTTCTGCACTTCGCCTCAGGCAGCACAGAGGCTAGGTTCACTCCTGATTAGGCGGTCTCTCATCACTACAAAAATGCCAAACATGTGGGCGCTAAATGTTGTTTAGGCACATTGGGGCTCAGAAGGGAGGGGGGCATTTGGATTTGGGTGAGGAGACTTTGCTAAACTTCTATTGAGGAGAGAGGAGCCATTTCGCTCTTCCAGAGCCTTTGTGCTACCAGTAACGTGGAAGCCCCCTATATTTCCATTAACCCCTTTACCCCCAAGGGTGGTTTGCACGTTAATGACCGGGCCAATTTTTACAATTCTGACCACTGTCCCTTTATGAGGTTATAACTCTGGAACGCTTCAACGGATCCCAGTGATTCTGACATTGTTTTCTCGTGACATATTGTACTTCATGATAGTGGTAAAATTTCTTTGATATTTACAACCAACAAAGAATAATAATAATAATAATAATCTTTATTTTTATATAGCGCTAACATATTACGCAGCGCTTTACAGTTTTGCACACATTATCATCACTGTCCCTGATGGGGCTCACAATCTAGAATCCCTATCAGTATGTCTTTGGAATGTGGGAGGAAACCGGAGTGCCCGGAGGAAACCCACGCAAACACGGAGAGAACATACAAACTCTTTGCAGATGTTGTCCTGGGTGGGATTAGAACCCAGGACCCCAGCGCTGCAAGGCTGCAGTGCTAACCACTGCGTCACCGTGCTGCCCCAAGAAAGCCGAACAACCACTGGGAGCGGCAATGGATATTAAATGTAATTAGGTAAAGGATGGAAAGTAACCATATACATAAAATCCAAACAAGACAGGGGTAAATATGAGTATAAATTTTATTGAAAATATTACATATAAATAATGCAAAATACGTACAGGACACTAGTGAAAAGGCAAAAAACCGCTAAAAAGAACAGCGCATCAGATGTAACCACACATGGGAGATACGCTGAAAGACTGCACAAAAATCACTGCTGCACAGCCTGCAACCACTGAAGCTCAGATGCAAGAAAAAATGCCCACAAGTAACCAATAAAGCATCTCATAGAGGATGATTGGTGAAGGAGCGAGCTAAGCGGTGTCAGGACTAACCCAGAGTACTGAGCTGCACAACTGCACCATGTAACGCAAGGTGAAACTGATCATGGCAACCAAATGGAGATAACTTAGTGAATACTAATACCTTGAGACATCTTGGCAGCAGGTTGCCGGCGTGCCTCGACGCGCGTTTCACCCCTTGGCTTCGTCAGGTGGCTTGGCCAATAAAAAGAGGGCCGGGATATAAGTAGGGGAAATGAGGGGAGCTCCAGCGAATTGGCGCGCTAGCCCAGCATGATGTGTACGCGCCAGCGGCGAGGCGGGCCGCCACACGCCGTGGAGTATGGGTAGGAGGACGTGTGTCATCCACACCATCACCACAGCCACGCTCCGGGCCAGCGACGCCGCCGAAGCGACACAGCGCATGCGTGGGGCGCGTCTGCGCCCAGCATGAGGACATGGACAGAAGACACATAGCCCAGGATCACCTACACAGAGTCCTCGGCAGGATAGCTCTGATTAAATAAGGTAATTAAAGGATAATGTAATATAATGATCCCGGGGACCCAAACATAAAAAAAGAGAAAAGAAGGGGAACAGCACGTAAATAGGCACCAAATATGAAAAGGATGGACAAAATAATTCACCCTAAAACATCCTACCAAATTTTTAGCATAAAATAATGCAATGTAATATTGTATAAAGCAGAGCTAACAACTACTGAACACTTATATAGGGTAGGACTATATTCCAAATAACGCCCCACAACACACAAGCATCCATATTGACCGCAAAAGTCCCAAAGACATGATAATAAATTGACATAATATAATATAAATGAACATAACAATCCATTACAAAGCGTTTGTATAGGGCAAAATTATATGCCCAATAGTGCCATACGGCATGCAGGCAAATGAACAGCAAAGATGTTAGGCTGTAAAGGATCTAGAGCATATTCGATTGAGAAGACGGTACATAAGTTGTTGGCACCAAATGCCAAACCCATAAACAAAAAAATAATAATAATAAATATGTCCAACGTGGGTCAGTCCATGCTTCTTCTGTGGCGCCAGATGGGAAATCCGATGAAACATCCCCTACAATGTAGATGATACTGGGAAAATGAAAATTAGAGCGGCATCTAATGGATAAAGAACAACACAATGAGAACCAATACTGGATCATAAAATATACCCGGACCACAAGGCTAATAGATAAAAATAGAAATCTAAAGAAAAACTAAAGAAAAGACTTGAAACTGAGGGCCTCATTTAAACCTTTAGGTGAAAGGGTATCCAGGGTTACTATCCAACGTGCTTCTTTTTGAAGCAACTTCTGTTTCACATTGCCACCCCGAATCCCCTTATATACCCTATCAATCCCACAAATGGAAAAACCCTTAGGGTTACTGTTATGTCTCTCGAAAAAATGTTTCGGAATAGATTTTAGCAAATGTGGTTCGGAACAATTTACTGAATTTTTTATGTCCCTGAGATGTTCCTGAACCCGAATTTTCTAAGACCTGGTAGTCATGCCAACATAAATGCGATCGCACGGGCAACGGCCATAATACACCACTGCTTCAGTATTGCAGGTAATGTGATGAACAATCCTGTAATTTTTATTTCCTGCTGAATTGGTAAAATTTTTTGTTCTTTTAATAGTACCGCAGGCCGAGCAATTCCCACACGGAAAACAACCCCAAGGAGGACCACAGCTGGTAGAGCCAAACGGGTTGCTTTTGGGAGGTACGTAATGGCTACTGCATAACAAGTCACCCAAAGTACGGGATTTGCGCCACGTGATGAGAGGATACGGGGTAAGTTGCCTGGCCAGGTCCCGATCGGTTAACAAGACTGACCAATGTTTTTTGAAGATACTGTTAATTTCTGACCAATTGGAATTGAACTTGGTAATAAATCGAGGTGTCAGGTCTATGTTTTTATTATTAGTTCTTCTAGGTGGTCTTGTTAGTAGGGTAGATCTATTGGAATTTAGGGCACGGGAGAAACCTCTATAGATGTCTCTCCGTTTATAGCCTCTATTCCTAAACCGAGTAGATAACTCCATGGCCTGGCTAAGAAAGACATCATCATCCGAACAAATGCGGCGAGCTCTCAAAAACTGTCCCGTAGGTATTAAACTCTTCAGTTTAGGGGGGTGGGACGATGTAAAATGCAACAATGCGTTGGTAGCCGTCTCCTTGCGGAAAATGCTCGTACCTACAGTGCCCTCCAAAGGATTGGTAATCAACAAGTCCAAGAAGTCAATAGACCTCTGGCTATACTTCCACGTAAGCCTGATGTTAAGTGTGTTGACGTTTAATTGGTTCAGAAAAAGATCCAACTGCGATGTGGAGCACTGCCAGATGAAAAATATGTCGTCGATATAGCGAAGCCACGAGATGACGGAGCTGTGACCTGGTGTGTCAAGGACCGCATCCCTCTCCCACAGCCCCAGGAACAAATTAGCATACGAGGGCGCACAAGATGCTCCCATAGCTGTGCCCTGGAGCTGTAGGAAGGGGCGGTCCTTGAACACAAAGAAATTATGAGTAAGAATGAACTGTAAAAGTTCCAAAATAAAATGAATCAAATTCGGTTCCAGGCTAGTCATGTCCAGGAAAAATTTTGCAGCCTGCATCCCGTGGCCGTGCCCTATCGACGTATACAGTGACTCGACATCGCAGGTAACGAACCACATGTCGTCATCCAAAGTGAGACCGTCGAGTCTTCTCAGGACCTCAGTGGTGTCCTTAACAAAAGACGGGAGAGTCTCAACACACTGTTTAAGATAAAAATCAATAAACTGACAGGCAGGTTCACAAAGACCCCCATTGCCCGAGACATGATATTACCTGCGTTTATTTGTGAAAAAAATGGAAAATTGGCAAAAATTTTGAAAATTTCGCAATTTTCCAACTTTGAATTTTTATGCAATTAAATCACAGAGATATATCACACAAAGTACTTAATAAGTAACATTTCCCACATGTCTACTTTACATCAGCACAATTTTGGAACCAAAATTTTTTTTTGTTAGGGAGTTATAAGGGTTAAAATTTGACCAGCAATTTCTCATTTTTACAACACCATTTTTTTTAGGGACCACATCTCATTTGAAGTCATTTTGAGGGGTCTATATGATAGAAAATACCCAAGTGTGACACCATTCTAAAAACTGCACCCCTCGAGGTGCTCAAAAGTACATTCAAGAAGCTTATTAACCCTTCAGGTATTTCACAGTAATTTTTGGAATGTTTAAAAAAAATTAACATTTAACTTTTTTTCACAAAAAATTTACTTCAGCTCCAATTTGTTTTATTTTACCAAGGGTAACAGGAGAAAATGGATGCAAAAGTTGTTGGACAATTTGTCCTGAGTACAACAATACCCCATATGTGGGGGTAAACCACTGTTTGGGCGCATGACACAGCTCGGAAGCGAAGAAGCGCCATTTGACTTTTCAATGAAAAATTGACTGGAATCGAGATGGGACACCATGTTGCGTTTGGAGAGCCCCTGATGTGCCTAAACATTGAAACCTCCCACAAGTGACACCATTTTGGAAAGTAGACCCCCTAAGGAA
The DNA here is from genome assembly GCF_032444005.1 of Ranitomeya imitator. NCBI lineage: Eukaryota > Metazoa > Chordata > Amphibia > Anura > Dendrobatidae > Ranitomeya > Ranitomeya imitator. The sequence goes on from NC_091286.1 coordinate 340,942,973, forward strand.
CTTATCTAGAGGTGTGGTGAGCACTTTGACCCACCAAGTGCTTTACAGAAGTTTATAATGCAGAACCGTAAAAATAAAAAATCATATTTTTTCACAAAAAATATCTTTTTGCCCCCAATTTTTTATTTTCCCAAGAGCAGGAGAAGAAATTGGACCCCAAAAGTTGTTGTACAATTTGTCATGAGTACGCTGATACCCCATGTGGGGGTAAACCACTGTTTGGGCACATGGGAAAGCTCGGAAGGCAAGGAGCGGCGTTTGACTTTTCAATGCAAAATTGACAGGAATTGAGATGGGACGCCATGTTGCGTTTGGAGAGCCACTGATGTGCCTAAACATTGAAACCTCCCACAAGTGACACCATTTTGGAAAGTAGACCCCCTAAGGAACTTATCTAGATGTGTGGTGAGCGCTTTGACCCACCAAGGGCTTCACAGAAGTTTATAATGCAGAGCTGTAAAAATAAAAAAAATTTTCCCACAAAAATTATATTTTAGCCCCCAGTTTTGTATTTTCTCGAGGGTAACAGGAGAAATTGGACTGCAAAATTTGTTGTCCAATTTGTACTGAATGCGTTGATACCCCATATGTGGGGGGAACCACTGTTTGGGTGCACTGGAGGGCTCGGAAGGGAAGGAGCGCCATTTGGAATGCAGACTTAGATGGAATGGTCTGCAGGTGTCACATTGCGTTTGCAGAGCCCCTAATGTACCTAAACAGTAGAAACCCCCCACAAGTGACACCATTTTGGAAAGTAGACCCCCTAAGGAACTTATCTAGATGTGTGGTGAGTGCTTTGACCCACCAAGGGCTTCACAAAAGTTTATAATGCAGAGCTGTAAAAATAAAACAAAATTTTTTTCCCACATAAATTATTTTTAGCCCCTAGTTTTGTATTTATCCAAGGATAAGAGGAGAAATTCGACCCCAAAAGTTGTTGTCCAATTTGTCCTGAGTACGCTGATACCCCATATGTGGGGGAAAACCACCGTTTGGGTGCATGGGAGGGCTTGGAAGAGAAGGAGCGCCATTTGGAATGCAGACTTAGATGGAATGGTCTGCAGGTGTCACATTGCGTTTGCAGAGCCCCTAATGTACCTAAACAGTAGAAACCCCCCACAAGTGACCCCATATTGGAAACTAGACCCCCATGGAACTTATCTAGATGTGTTGTGAGAATTTTGAGCCCCCAAGTGTTTCACTACAGTTTATAACGCAGAGCCGTGAAAATAAAAAATCTTTTTTTTCCCACAAAAATTATTTTTAGCCCCCAGTTTTGTATTTTCCCAAGGGTAACAGGAGAAATTGGACCCCAAAAGTTGTTGTCCTATTTGTCCTGAGTACACTGATACCCCATATGTTTGGGTAAACCCCTGTTTGGGCACACGGGAGAGCTCGGAAGGGAAGGAGCACTGTTTTACTTTTTCAACGCAGAATTGGCTGGAATTGAGATCGGACGCCATGTCGCGTTTGGAGAGCCCCTGATGTGCCTAAACAGTGGAAACCCCCCAAATTATAACTGAAACCCTAATCCAAACACACCCCTAACCCTAATCCCAACAGTTACCCTAACCACACCTCTAACCCTGACACACCCCTAACCCTAATCCCAACCCTATTCCCAACCGTAAATGTAATCTAAACCCTAGCCGTAACTTTAGCCCCAACCCTAACCCTAACTTTAGCCCCAACCCTAACTGTAGCCTTAACCCTAGCCCTAACCCTAGCCCTAACCCTAGCCCTAACCCTAACCCTAGCCCTAACCCTAACCCTAGCCCTAGCCCTAACCCTAACCCTAGCCCTAATGGGAAAATGGAAATAAATACATTTTTTTAATTTTTCCCTAACTAAGGGGGTGATGAAAGGGGGTTTGATTTACTTTTATAGTGGGTTTTTTAGCGGATTTTTATGATTGGCAGCCGACACACACTGAAAGACGCTTTTTATTGCAAAAAATTTTTTTTGCGTTACCACATTTTGAGAGCTATAATTTTTCCATATTTTGGTCCACAGAGTCATGTGAGGTCGTGTTTTTTGCAGGACGGGATGATGTTTTTATTGGTAACATTTTCGGGCACGTGACATTTTTTGATCGCTTTTTATTCCGATTTTTGTGAGGCAGAATGACCAAAAACCAGCTATTCATGAATTTCTTTTGGGGGAGGCATTTATACCGTTCTGCGTTTGGTAAAATTGATAAAGCAGTTTTATTCTTCAGGTCAGTTCGATTACAGCGATACCTCATTTATATCATTTATATCAGGACTATAACTTTTTTATTTTTTTGCTGATGATGCTGTATGGCAGCTCGTTTTTTGCGGTACCAAGATGACGTTTTCAGCGGTACCATGGTTATTTATATCCGTCTTTTTAATCGCGTGTTATTCCACTTTTTGTTCGGCGGTATGATAAAGCGTTGTTTTTTGCCCCGTTTTTTTTTCTTACGGTGTTTACTGAAGGGGTTAACTAGTGGGCCAGTTTTATAGGTCGGGTCGTTACGGACGCGGCGATAATAAATATGTGTACTTTTATTGTTTTGTTTTTTTATTTAGAAAAAGAAATGTATTTATGGGAATAATATTTTTTTTTCATAATTTAGGAATTTATTTTTTTTTTTTTACACATTTGGAAAAAATTTTTTTTTACTTTTTTACTTCGTCCCAGGGGGTGACATCACAGATCGATGATCTGACAGTTTGCATAGCACTCTGTCAGATCACCGATCTGACTTGCAGTGCTGCAGGCTTACCAAGCGCCTGCTCTGAGCAGGCACTTGGTAAGCCACCTCCCTCCCTGCAGGACCCGGCTGCCGCGGCCATCTTGGATCTGGGCCTGGAGCAGGAAGGGAGGTAGGGAGACCCTCGCAGCAACGCGATCACATCGCGTTGCTGCGGGGGTCTCAGGGAATCCCGCAGGGAGCCCCCTCCCTGCGCGATGCTTCCCTGCACCGCCGGCACACCGCGATCATGTTTGATCGTGGTGTGCTGGGGGTTAATGTGTCGGGGCGGCTGCTGGCACATAGTGCCGGAAGTCAGCTGCGATAGGCAGCTGACACCCGGCCGCGATCCACCCGTGAGCGCTGCCGATCGCATATGACGTACTATCCCGTCGGTGGTCATACGGGCCCACCCCACCTCGACGGGATAGTACGTCTAATGTCAGAAAGGGGTTAACCTATGACAGATCTGAGTGCGGACTTGCTTTTTTTGTGGATTAAGTTGAAGCTTTTATTGGGAACATTTTACATAACGTTAGGGATCACATTTATCCAGCGCTCTACACTGAGCACTTACTTTGAGGTTTCCATCTAAATCTCCGAGTGACGTGACAGATGAAACCCCCGAGGGATCCATTCAATATTATGAGGCAGAAGATTTAAGGTACCGTCACACTAGACGATATCGCTAGCGATCCGTGACGTTGCAGCGTCCTCGCTAGCGATATCGTCCAGTGTGACAGGCAGCTGCGATCAGGCCCCTGCTGTGCTGTCGCTGGTCGGGGAAGATAGTCCAGAACTTTATTTGGTCGCTGGACTCCCCGCAGACATCGCTGAATCGGCGTGTGTGACACCGATTCAGCGATGTCTTCCCTGGTAACCAGGGTAAACATCGGGTAACTAAGCGCAGGGCCACGCTTAGTAACCCGATGTTTACCCTGGTTACCATCCTAAAAGTAAAAAAAAAAAAAACACTTCATACTTACCTACCGCTGTCTGTCCTCCAGCGCTGTGCTCTGCTCTCCTCCTGTACTGGCTGTGAGCGTCGGTCAGCCGGAAAGCAGAGCGGTGACGTCACCGCTCTGCTTTCCGGCCGCTGTGCTCACACAGACAGTACAGGAGGAGAGCAGAGCACAGCGCTGGAGGACAGACAGCGGTAGGTAAGTATGAAGTGTTTGTTTTTTTTTACTTTTAGGATGGTAACCAGGGTAAACATCGGGTTACTAAGCGCGGCCCTGCGCTTAGTTACCCGATGTTTACCCTGGTTACCGGCATCGTTGGTCGCTGGAGAGCTGTCTGTGTGACAGCTCTCCAGCGACCAAACAGCGACGCTGCAGCGATCCGGATCGTTGTCGGTATCGCTGCAGCGTCGCTAAGTGTGACGGTACCTTTAGTCTGAACTTTGTCTGGCCTCTGTTCAGTAGTGTCCCTTTCAGAAGTGCACAAAACAGTGGCAGACGGCACTTTTATGCAATCTTAAAAAGACGGACACCGTGGAATCACAGGTCCTACGGCATCCATAGTGCCTCCATCTGCCTCATTATAGGTAATTTTCCGCCAAGAGTTCTGTCTGAATCAAGTATTTCATAGGTTTACACGGAACCCCCAGTGTAAGCACTCAGAGCAGAACGCAGGATAAATGTACTTACTGCAATCTTTGTGAGGCAGAATGAAAAAATCAACAGCAGGTGAAGAATTGGTTTTATTTATTTTTAACGGCATTCCTCTTGCAGTATAAGTGATTTGATAACTTTATTCTTCGGGTCGGTGCGATTACAGTGATAGCAGATTAATATCGGGTTTTTTTGTTTGGCTATGTTTACACATTAAAAAAAACTAGTTTTTGCATCACCATATTTTGAGAGCTGTCATTTTTTCATATTTCAGCTTACAGAATCATGTGATGGCTTGTTTTTTGCGGGACAAGCTGACATTTTTATTGGTACCAATTTCGTGCACATGACATTTTTTGATCGCTTTCTATTCTGATTTTTGGGAGACAAAATCAACAAAAGACAGCAGTTCAGGAATTGCTTTTTGTTTGTTTGTTTTTATACCGTTCCACTTGTTACAAAATTGGTAAGACTGCTTTATTCTTCGCGTCAGTTCAATTACATCAATACCTCATTGATATTTTTTATATTTTGGCACTTTTACATAATAAAAACTATTTTACATAAAAAAATATTATTTTTGCATCGCTTTATTCTGACAACTATAACTTTTTTAATTTTTTGCTGATGGAGCTGTATTGCAGCTTGTTTTTTGCAGGACAAGATGATGTTTTCAGCTGTACCATTTTTATTTATATTTGTCTTTTTGATCGTGCTTTATTGTACTTTTTGTTTGGCGGTGTGATGATAATGCATAGTTTCTTTTGCCTCATTTTTATTTATTTTTTTACGGTGTTCATTGAAGGGGTAAAGTAGCGGGGCAGTTTATAAGGGCGGGTCGTTACGGATGTGGTGATACCAAATATGTGTACTTTTATTGTTTGGTTTTATTATTTACATAAATATATGTAATTTTTGGAAACATTTTTTTTTCTTTATTTGTGGATTTTTTTTAAAAAACGTTAACACTTTGTAATTTTTTTTTACTTTTCTACATTGTCCCAGGACACTACTATATAACATTAGATCGCTAATCTGACGCTTTGCACTGATGGAAGCATGCAGGGAGACCCCTCCCTGCGCGATGCCCCTCTATGTCGCTGTCACTACTGACAGTGGCATTAGAGGGGTTAAATGCCCACGATCGGTGCTAGCACTGATCATGGGCATTGCTTCAGGGTGTCAGCTGTCACATACAGCTGACACCCACACCCAATCACCACGATGCTCAGGGTGAGGCAGCACGATCGGTGCACCATACTAGAACTGCTGTTTGAGGGAACACATCTCCCGCAGAGCAGTACTAGTACAGCGCATGTTGGGAAGGGGTTAAATAGGTGTCCCACAGAGATCTGCCTGTCTATAGGTATAAGTCAATCTTCAACTGTGAGTGTAAACTTGAACACTAATTCTCTACAGTTTGTATATAATTTCTTGCCCCATTATCATCAATAAATAGACTGTTCTGTTTAATTTTATATGGCTTCTTCCTGATTGGGACTTAGTTGCACAAACTACAATCACCACCATCATCCGCTATTTAAAGTGGTAGCTTCTGTGCAAACTTTATATTGTAGAACTTTGTGTGCGTGTAATTAGAAAGGGGAAGTGGCTCATCATGACAGAAATTAGCCACCATGAGGCACATTTTAAACTGCCAAAAGTACCACCACACACCACATGAGATTACCACATAAGTCTCACACAATACAAAAACCTGCTCTAAGCTTATTCAGAGGCATGTCCTTTTTCCCCAGAATGATGCCTCTTGCTTTTGATTAGTCAACATCATGCAGGAGGAAAAGTACACACCCACTGAGATTAATCTATGGTAACATCCCATTGGGCTTATTATAAATTATAACTTAAACTTTACAAGCTAATAGTTTTGCAACAAGGACGAGAAATAAAGCATTAAAATATTAAAACAAATTGTATTCAGCTCCACAGCCAATATTCCATGATGTGGCCAGTTTAAAACTGATGAAAGGTTTAAGGCCTGAATGGGAAATGTCTCTGCACCGATCCCCATTGATTGCACCAGAATGCTTGTTACTTCTATCAAGTGATGTATGAAGTATGTGCCTCTGTATGTCGCAGATGTGAAACCATTAAGCTTGTGTACCTCCTTTCATAATGAGCAGTAAAGTGAGTTCCTGTTGCAGCTAATACTACTCTCCTCTTGTCTTTAGTTGCAAATTGTCTCTTCAGAGAGGAAGGGGACTAGAACTCCAGTGCCACCTATCGACATGCTTAACATGTCACTCTCCACAAGGAGAAACGATACTTCTTGGATCTCGATTGTCTTTATTTGTCATCATGGAGTGCGCAACTTACCCATCCAGCCATGATGGAAACAGTACAGCCAATGTCACCCCCACACATTCATAACAATCTGCCCATCATTGCATCAGAAGCGTAAGGCACCAAGTATTGCTAACACCCGTGACAATAAGATTCGACCCATGCCTAGTGTACTTATTACTGTCTACTGCACACATTGCCACCAAAAATGCAAAACATTTATTTTAAATGAGTTACATCTCCTGTAGTGGAGATAAGTTCTGAGACTTTGAGTTCTGATAATCAGCATCATAGAATCTGTCCGTCTACAACGTTTTCCTACTTCTACCTTAATCAACATGGTTTCCATAAAAACAGAAAAACATTGTTCTTGCTCATTCTCCTCTGGCATGGTAGGGAAACACTAAAGAGAAACTGACACCAGAACTGACTCTATGAATTCCTTTTTATCACTTCCAGTCATCATATGTATCAGTTGTTGTTAGGGCAGAATATTCCTAGAGCTGAATCAAAATATATTACATGCTCGTATTATATACGTAATATGTCGTGAAAGAGTTAAAGGGTCAATAGTAACTTATAGGATTTCTGCTTCCAACAGGTGGTGTTACAGAGTTCTAGTCCTCTTCCTCTCTCAAGAGGCAATTTGCATATTAAATGTGTATAGTAATAAGCAGATGCGTCAAACCTATCAGTTTACATCAGCTGCCATATCTTCATCCTCCTCAAGAATATGTTGCATTTGCTAATCCACGGACACAGTAGGCAAAGTTGTTCAGACATGTGAATGGCTAACAATGTACGTACTTCCATATTTATGACTTCTGGATAAACTACAACAGTAGGAAAGATTAAAGGAATGCAAAACCAGGCATTTTTGGCTGCTAGACAGTTGGTCTTTTAACCAACAGATGGCAGCCCACTCAAAACTTTTTACTTTTCAATTTGTCATATGGTCTGCATAAAATATGAAATAATATTTTGCCGCCAAATATATCAATTTAATGTGCTTATATCGAATAATACTCTACAGTGTATTAAGGTCAGACAATCAAGCAGGTCTATGGAATATTTTTTTTAATTACCTACGTCTCGCCAGGCTTAGGCAAATTTACATGTTTGTGCCTATAACTAGGGCTGGGACAAAGGGTAGGCAGAGGTTTCCGACCTTATAGACTCCTGCGTCGCACCATCCTAATGGAGGGTCAAATTGTCCTTAAATTATTAATGTTGGGGCACTGATGTTGCTTATAGTGGCTAATTTAATATTAAAGGAGCAAAGTGGCTAGTTATATATTTAGGGGGGAGGTATATTGACTGTGATTTTATATTCAGGGGCACAATAACAGAAATCTGTATATTCTGCAAAGGGCTGCAGAGTTTTATAATAATGAGTGTCTACAGGCAACGACAAATTATAGTGGAAGTTCTTTGCAAGTTTGGAGATGTATTTAAGAAAATGAAGTTGGGAATTTGGTTAGGATTAATGGTGTCCTCAATGCTGGGAAATGTAGGCAGATATTTAATGTGAAGCAAGACCATGACCCCAAACATACAGCCAATATCATTAAAACTATCTTCAGCATGAAGAAGAACAGGGAGTCCTAGAAGTGATTACATGACCACACAGAGCCCAAATCATAACATCATTGAGTCTGTCTGGGATTACATGAACAGATAGAAGGATTTGCCCAAGCCTATATCTACAGATCTGTGGTTAGTTCCTTAACCCCTTTCTGCCATTAGACGTACTATTCCGTCCATGTGACCCGGGCCCTACTTCCCATGGACGGAATAGTATGTCATAGGCGATCGGCCGCGCTCACAGGGGGAACGAGGCTGATTGCTGCCGGGTGTCAGCTGATTATTACAGCTGATAACCGGCACTATGTGCCAGGAGCGGTCACGGACCACTCCCGGCACATTAACCCCCAGAACACTGCGATCAAACATGATCGCAGGATTCCGGCAGCACAGGGAAGCATCGTGCAGGGTGGGGGCTCCCTGCGTGCTTCCCTGAGACCCTTGGAACTACGAGATATGATTGCGTTGTTCAGAGGGTCTCCTATGTCCTCCTCCGTTGGCAAGCCTGGAGCACTGCCTGTCAGATAGCTGATCTGACACAGTGCTTTGCAAAGTGTCAGGTCAGCGATCTGACACTATAGCATGATGTCCCTCCCTGGGACAAAGTAAAAAAGTTTAAAAAAAAATTATTTACATGTGTAAAAAGAAAAAAAAAATTCCTAAATAATGAAAAAAAAAACAAATATTGTTCCAATAAATACATTTCTTTATCTAAAAAAAAAACAATAAAAGTACACAGATTTAGTATCGCCGCGTCCGTAACGACCCAACCTATAAAACTGTCCCACTAGTTCACCCCTTCAGTGATCACCGTTAAAAAAATAAAAAATAAATAACGAGGAAAAAAACAACCCTTTATTATCATACCGCCAAACAAAAGATGGAATAACACGCGATCAAAAAGACAGATATAAATAAGCATGGTACCGCTGAAAACTACATCTTGTCCCGCAGAAAAAGAGCCACCATACAGCATCATCAGCAAAAAAATAAAAAAGTTATAGTCCTCAGAATACAGCGATACAAAAATAATTATTTTTTATGTAAAATAGTTTTTATCATATAAAAGCGCCAAAACATAAAAAAAGATATAAATGAGGTATCACTGTTATCGTACTGACACGATGAATAAAACTGCTTTATCAATTTTATCAAACGTGGAACGGTATAAACGCCCCCCTCAAAAGAAATTCATGAATAGCTGGTTTTTGGTCATTCTGCCTCACAAAAATTGGAATAAAAAGCGACCAAAAAATGTCACGTGCCCGAAAATGATACCAATAAAAACATCAAATCGTCCCGCAAAAAACAAGACCTCACATGACTCTGTAGATCAAAATATGGAAAAATTATAGCTCTCAAAATGTGGAGACGCAAAAACTATTTTTTGCAATAAAAAGCATCTTTTAGTGTGTGACAGCTGCCAATCATAAAAATCCGCTAAAAAACCCGCTATAAAAGTAAATCAAACCCCCCTTCATCACCCCCTTAGTTAGGTAAATATAATAAAATTTAAAAAATGTATTTATTTCCATTTTCCCATTAGGTTTAGGGTTAGGGTTGGGGCTAAAGTTAGGGTTAGGGTTGGGGCTAAAGTTCAGGTTAGGGTTGGGGCTAAAGTTAGGGTGAGGGCTACAGTTAGGGTTGGGACTACAGTTAGGGTTGGGGCTACAGTTAGGGTTGGGGCTACAGTTAGGGTTGGGGCTATAGTTAGGGTTGGGGCTACAGTTAGGGTTAGGGTTGGGACTACACTTAGGGTTAGGGTTGGGGCTAAAGTTAGGGTTAGGGTTAGGGTTGGGGCTAACGTTAGGGTTAGGGTTGGGGCTAAAGTTAGGGTTAGGATGGGGGCTAAAGTTAGGGTTAGGGATGCAGTTAGGGTTGGGGCTAAAGTTAGGGTTAGGGTTGGGGCTAAAGTTAGGGTTAGGGTTGGGGCTAAAGTTAGAGTTCGTGTTTGGATTACATTTACAGTTGGGATTAGGGTAGGGATTAGGGTTAGGAGTGTGTCAGGGTGAGGGGTGTGGTTAGGGTTGGCATTAGGGTTAGGGGTGTGTTGGGGTTACGGGTGTGGTTGGGATTAGGGTTAGAGGCATGTTTGGGGTAGGGGTGTGGTTAGGGTTATGGTTAGGGTTGGGATAAGGGTTATGGGTGTGTTTGGGTTAGGGTTTCAGTTGGAATAAGGGGGTTTCCACTGTTTAGGAACATCAGGGGCTCTCCAAGCGTGCCATGGCTTCCTATCTCAATTCCAGCCAATTCTGCATTGAAAAAGTAAAACAGTGCCTTCCAAGCTCTCCCGTGTGCCAAAACAAGGGTTCACCCAAACATATGGGGTATCAGCGTACTCAGGAAAAATTATACAACTTTTGGGGTCCAATTTCTCTGGTTACCCTTGGGAAAATAAAAATTTGCGGGGCTAAAAAGTCATTATTGTAGGAAAAAAATGATTTTTTATTTTCACAGCTCTGCGTTATACTGTAGTGAAACACTTGGGGGTTTAACCTTCTCACAACACATCTAGATAAGTTCCTTGGGGGTCTAGTTTCCAATATGGGGTCACTTGTGGGGGGTTTCTACTGTTTAGCTACATCAGGGGCTCTACAAATGCAACGTGATGCATGCAGACCAATCCATCTAAGTCTGCATTCCAAACGGCGCTCCTTCCATTCCGAGCTCTGCCATGCAGCCAAATGGTGGTTCCCTCCCACATATGGGGTATCAGTGTACTCACGTGAAATTGGACAACAATGTTTTGGTGTCCAATTTGTCCTGTTACCCTTGAGAAAATACAAAACTGGGGGCTAAAAAATAATTTTTGTGGAAAAAAAAAAGAATTTTTATTTTCACGGCTCTGCGTTATAAACTGTAAGTGAAACACTTGGGGGATTCAAAGTGCTCACCACACATCTAGATATGTTCCTTAGGGGGTCTATTTTCCAGAACAGTGTCACTTGTGGTGGGGTTTCAATGTTTAGGCACATCAGGGGCACTCCAAATGCAACATGGCGTCCCATCTCAATTCCAGTTAATTTTACATTGTAAAGTCAAACGGCGCTCCTCCACTTTTGAGCTCTGCCATGCACCCAAAGAGTGGTTTACCCCCACATATGGAGTATCAGTGTACACAGAACAAATTGCATAACAACTTTTGGGGTCCAATTCCTTGGAAAAATAAAAAAAATGGGGGCGAAAATATCATTTTTGTGAAAAAAATTGATTTTTTCTTTTTACATCTCTACATTATAAACTTCTGTGAAGCACTTGGTCGGTCAAAGTGCTCACAACACATCTAGATAGGTTCTTTAGGGGGTCTACTTTCCAAAATGGTGTCACATGTGTGGGGGGTTTCAATGTTTAGACACATCAGAGGCTCTCCAAACTCGACATGGTGTCCTATCTCAATTCCAGTCAATTTTGCATTGAAAAGTCAAATGGCGCTCCTTCCCTTCTGAGCTCTGCCATGCGCCCAAACAGTGGTTTACCCTCACATATTGAATATCAGCATAGGTACATCAGGGGCTCTACAAATGCAACGTGATGCCTGCAGACCATTCCATCTAAGTCAGCATTCCAAATGGCGCTCCTTCCCTTCCGAGCCCTCCCATGCACCCAAACGGTGGTTCCCCCCAACATATGGGGTATCAGCGTACTCAGAACAAATTGTACAACAGCTTTTGGGGTCCAATTTCTCCTGTTACCCTTGGTAAAATAAAACAAATTGAAGCTGAAATAAATTTTGTGTGAAAAAAAGTTAAATGTTCGTTTTTTTTTTTAAACATTCCAAAAATTCCTGTGAAATACCTGAAGGGTTAATAAACTTCTTAAATGTGGTTTTGAGCACCTTGAGGGGTGCAGTTTTTAGAATGGTGTCACACTTGGGTATTTTCTATCATGTAGACCCCTCAAAGTGACTTCAAATGTGATGTAGTCCCTAAAAAAAATGGTGGTGTAAAAATGAGAAATTGCTGGTCAACTTTTAACCCTTATAACTCCCTAACAAAAAAAAATTTTGGTTCCAAAATTGTGCTGATGTAAAGTAGATATGTGGGAAATGTTACTTATTAAGCACTTTGTGTGACATAACTCTGTGATTTAAGGGCATAAAATTTCAAAGTTGGAAAATTGCGAAATTTTAAAAATTTTCGCCAAATTTCCATTTTTTTCACAAATAAACGCAGGTAATATCAAAGAAATTTTACCACTATCATGAAGTACTATATCTCTCGATTTAAAAATCTCAGAATCATCAGGATCCGTTGAAGCGTTCCAGAGTTACAACCTCATAAATGGACAGTGGTCAGAATTGTAAAAATTGGCCCGGTCATTAACGTGCAAACCACCCTTGGGGGTAAAGGGGTTAAGATGTCTGTTTGATTTGCATAGTAATGGTAATTGGTAATATTCTCATTTGGAAAATATCTCACTGCATAGCTTAGCATTTTGGAGGTTAAACTGGGAAGTGTAGTGTCAGATATTATATGGCAAGTAATCCATCTCATAGACTATATAGTTGCATACCACAGCTGGAGTAAATTGTAGAGTAAAGTGGTTCTCTACATTGGTAGTGCTCTACTAAAGAAGGAGCCCAACAGTGTATTCTATAAAGAGTAAATGTATGGCACTCACTACATATTCATAAAATAAAAACAGCTCTTTATTAGAGAATAGTGATTATATGCGAGTATAATTAAATTCTACTCAAATTTTACAAAAATCCGCATATACAAAAATTTGACACTGCCCGCTATTTTGCTTAACTATAAATGGCCATCAGAAGGTTAAAATACAAAAAAAAACCTCCTCAACTCTCACCTCTCTGACCTCTCTACTCCTTACCACCACCAGTATAGTTCTCTACACATCTTTTTGTCACCACCATACAGACTGAAATCTTGGAACTCTAAAAGCTAGGCCGCGTCTTCCTGCTGTGATGAGTCCCAGGATGTTGCCCACACGTTCATGCAAAGTCAAAAGTGCACGTGGTGATGTCATGACTCATGACACCTTGATCTTTCACATGCTTGCACAGAACTGTCCTGAGTCTTCTGAGAAACAGAAATTACTGCCTAGCATAACGAAGCTCGACGAGCTCCTCTCCCTAATTCTCTCAATCTTCAGTAAAAAACTGAGAGAAGAAGGATGAAAAGCTCGTTATCACGTGACTGTCAGTATGAAAATCGCATATGAGTGAAGTGTGCATGTGATGACTACTGGAACCTGCAGAGCTGAATTTTGACAGTGAGGATACTACATGCTGTCAGGATTTGCTACAGGGTTTCATTTTGTAATTAAAGGGCTCATCCAGATTTCAGATGAAAGTCTGCAGTCACTCTATATAACTGCAGGTTTCTGAATTCTCACAGTGCAAGCACTGCACACTTTTAGGATTCTCCCTTGCCAGTGGCAAGAATGGATGGTCATGTCAGCACCAGTATGTGATTTGTATACTTTTGGCCACATAATGACTAGACGTGGCCAGCTTCTCTCAATTCATTTTCACTGAGTGAGGCCACGCATGCCTAGTCAGCACGTGACCACATGTATGCAAATAGATGCCAGGAGAGAATTCTGACAGTGTGCAGTGTGCACTGTGAGAATTCAGAAATCTGCAGTCACATAGAATGACTGCAGACTCATCGCAAACCTGGACAACCCCTTTAATTCTCCTTACATAAATAACAATATGAGAATTAGTCCATATCACGAAAAATGTTTACATCCAGGTACCTGATATATGACGCCATCTCTGGAATCGTTCTCTTTCTTTTCATCTTCATCTTGTCCAGACGCCAGTGCGGCGCCCCAGGGTCCTTGTCGTCGCAGTGGTATTGCTTTCCTCTCGGGGAGAGTGATGCTACATTTGGAGGCAAAGAAGGATAACTGCATCCAGGAATCACAAGCATGCAACACATTTCACACTCCAGGCCACCAGGGGGAGCTTCTGCTCCTATTCATTAGGACACTCCCCATATATAGATAACTGGTAGTCTGTAGGGAAAGTTAGTCAGTTCCAGACAGGAGTCAGTTACTGGCTGGGCTCAGCTCAGTCAGTTCCAGACCAGAGTCTGAGGAGGACAGAGGGTCAAAGGAGCTGTGCATGCCCTCAGAGCTGCAGCTCCCAGAAAGAGACATTGAAAGGCAGAATTGTATTGCAGCGAGCGTGAAGGAAGTCGAAGCAAAAGAGAGGATACCAGAAGGGGACGAGCCCTGCTCAAGCTGTCTGCTTCTGAGGCGCAAAATCCCGGTAGCCGGAACACCGAGGAAGTAAGGACATTTACGCCTTATTTCAGAGACCGGCAGGACAGCTAATTGCAGGTTACCTGTCTGCACCTACACCCAGGAGGCACGGTGACACCTACAGAGCCAGGTTATCTAAGAGACCCTATAAACAGGCTCAAGTCACCAGTCATACGGGTTTTGTCTTATCCTATATGGGGGACAGAGAGAGAGAAACACCCCATCCGTGAGACCCTTATGTGAAGCCATAGGCAGTAAGGGACTACACCACCACAGCGCAAAGGAAGGCTACTGATTTCCACCTGGACAAGGGAACTCTGGACTTGCCTCCAAACCGGATGGACTCTGCCTGCCCTGTGATCTGGTGCCCTGGACTGTGGATGCTGAAGTCTTCAGTAAAGGTAAAGAGACTGCAACCTTGTGTCCTTGTTCTTCTCTGCGCCTCTCACCATACCACCATCTATACACCGGGAAGCCCTGGGGACATACCTCACCTGTGGGAAGGTACACCATCTAGCTGCCATAACATCACCCCAGTGGACCCCTTAAAGCAGCGTCGGTCACCCTGACCGAATACCACAGGAGGCGTCACGAACATAAACTTTATCCCTTTAAAGACCTTTCCCTTTTACACGGACGTCCCAGGGCCACGTACCGGGTCAGCCACCGTGACATCCCCCTGTGATCCGAAGGACCCGGTACCGAGTACCCCACTGCTCTTGGGGGGTGACTCAACTTGGCGTCACGAACAGGATCTACTAAACCCTGTGAAATGAGTCATGTTCGCCTAGAGACTGTGCCAGAATTGTGCCTGAACTGTGATTAATTGAAGGACTGTGTATTGCAAAAAGACTGCCAAAATTGCACCAAAACCACCGCCATTACAGCGCCACAAGGAGCGCTGGAGAAGAAGGGCGTGCCAACGTGGGCGGGAACTAACTGAGAAGCGCGAAAAATAATGGCCGCCCAGTCCAAATACCTCTGTACCCTGAGGACGTGTCCGTCAGCAGCAGAGATCCGTCTCCTGATCCTAAATGGTGGGAGGAGACCCAGAAGAAGGGACCACCCCCGGGGAGAGAGTGGGAAAGAGACCAGGATGGAGGGAGCAGCGTGGAGGACGCCATGGCCAGCAGCCTGGAACCAGAGCGTGGGGTAGAAGCGAAGGACTCCCCTAGCCACCTGGAAAGACACCACGACCAGGCATCACCAGTCGGTCCTGAATTCCTGCAGTCCAGAGTGGAAGAGCTCATCGACCAGCTCCTACAGATGCAGCTGAGTGCCAACGCCACGTGTCAGATGGCACCCGTGGAAGACTCACCAGCACCGCTTCCAGCACCGCTTCCCGCCAAACAGTCTCCTCCATTGACAGGACAGACCGGCACTGGAGATACTGCAGTGGCAGGTAAGGATGCCAACCCTGCCCCGGTAGCCGATGAACTGTTGATAGGCCCCGTTGCAGAGCCACCTCCCTACGGGTCCAGCCAGATCCAAAACCTCGGGTAAAGGTCCCAATTCAACCCGCCAACCTACCTGGAGAGGACTACGCGGAAAAGACAGTTTACCACTGGGTCAATCCAGGACCTGATCTCATGGGGTTCCCTGGGAGGAAGGAGAGCGAGGGAGAAACCCTGGAGGTCCTGAGCTGTGATGAGTACCAGCGGCAACTCACCCGCCAATGGGAGGAAAGGGAGGATGAACACCATGCCCAGTGGAGAGCCTTTGACAAAAGGGATCTTCAGGCCCGCAAGGACCGCTCTGTCAACCAGGCCCCGCTTAAGCAGGGCATAGTGGTAACCTTCAAACTAAAAGGAGGCTGGGGTTTCATCAAAGAGCAGGGACTCTATGCCGAAGTCTTTGTTAACAGGAGGGACGTGGAGTCCCATCTTTGGGAAGGACACCCAGATAGGGATCTGTACCCAGGGGATCGCGTCACCTATACCAGACACTTTGGCGCCAAAGGGTGGTTCACTCTCAACGTCCACAAATACAGAGACCCCATTTCAAGACTGTCTAGCCCCAAGACACCAGCCGTGCCTCCTCATGCAGTAACAGCGCTCCCTTGGGCTAAAGCAGCTACAACCATCACTACTCCCACTGTCACCCCTGCCTGCACCACCACTAAAACCATGGTGTGTACCATCACCACTACGGAGACTGCAGTAGCCACTGGGCCAACCATCACCTGCACCCAAGCTGTTGTGGAACGGAGGTCAGTGGGCACCCAAACCCCCATCAGGAGTGCAGGCACACCCTATGTAGCACCTGGTAGCCGCCCGTATACTAAGGGACTGCCATTACCCGTGCTACCCCAGTAAACCACAGAAAACATGAACACTGACTGTAAATAGTTCACTGCTAACTTCTTGCTGCTAAAGTTTATTGACCCCGGCCAGGGTTATTCCTTAAAGTGGTCCTCAGTTTTAACCCCTTTCTGACCTCGGACGGGATAGTACGTCCGAGGTCAGATCCCCTGCTTTGATGCAGGGCTCCGCGGTGAGCCCGCATCAAAGCCGGGACATGTCAGCTGTTTTGAACAGCTGACATGTGCCAGTAATAGGCGCGGGCAGAATCGCGATCTGCCCGCACCTATTAACTAGTTAAATGCCGCTGTCAAACGCAGACAGCGGCATTTAACTACCACTTCCGGGCCGGGCCGCCGGAAATGACGTCATCGCCGACCCCCGTCACATGATCGGGGGTCGGCGATGTGTCAGGATGGTAACCATAAAGGTCCTAGAGACCTCTATGGTTACTGATCACCGGTGGCTGTGAGCGCCACCCTATGGTCGGCGCTCACAGCACACCTCCATTTCTGCTACATAGCAGCGATCAGCAGATCGCTGCTATGCAGCAGAGGCGATCGAGTTGTGCCTGCTTCTAGCCTCCCATGGAGGCTATTGAAGCATGGCAAAAGTAAAAAAAAAAGTAAAAAAAAAAAGTGAAAAAAATAAAAAAATATAATAGTTTAAATCACCCCCCTTTCGCCGCAATCAAAATAAATCAATAAAAATCAAATCTACACATATTTGGTATCGCCGTCCTCAGAATCGCCCGATCTATCAACTAAAAAAAAGCATTAACCTGATCGCTAAACGGCGTAGCGAGAAAAAAATTCGAAACGCCAGAATTACGTTTTTTAGGTCACCGCGACATTGCATTAAAATGCAATAACGGGCGATCAAAAGAACGTATCTGCACCAAAATGCTATCATTAAAAACGTCATCTCGGCACGCAAAAAATAAGCCCTCAACCGACCCCAAATCACGAAAAATGGAGACACTACGAGTATCGGAAAATGGCGCAATTTTTTTTTTCTTTTTAGCAAGGTTTGGAATTTTTTTTCACCACTTAGATAAAAAATAACCTAGACATGTTAGGTGTCTATGAGCTCGTAGTGACCTGGAGAATCATAATGGTAGGTCAGTTTTAGCACTTAGTGAACCTAGCAAAAAAGCCAAACAAAAAACAAGTGTGGGATTGCACTTTTTTTGCAATTTCACCACACTTGGAATTTTTTTCCCGTTTTCTAGTACACGACATGCTAAAACCAATGATGTCGTTCAAAAGTACAACTCGTCCCGCAAAAAATAAGCCCTCACATGGCCAAATTGATGGAAAAATAAAAAAGTTATGGCTCTGGGAAGGAGGGGAGTGAAAAACGAACACGGAAAAACGAAAAATCCCAAGGTCATGAAGGGGTTAAGAGGATCCTAAGTTTTGCACATGTTTGCACAAGTTGTCCTTGCTTTAACGACACTGGAGTCATGGACAGTGAATGGCTCACAAGCTTTCCACTGTAAATAGTTTGCACCTGCTTAACCCCTTCATGACTGTGGGATTTTTCGTTTTTCCGTGTTCATTTTTCACTCCATCCTGACGATCATGTGACGGGGGTCGGCGATGACGTCATTTCCGGCCGCCCGGCCGGATGCGGTAGTTAAATGCCGCTGTCTGCGTTTGACAGCGGCATTTAACTAGTTAATAGCGGTGGGTGAATCGCAATTTCACCCGCCGCTATTGCGGGCACATGTCAGCTGTTCAAAACAGCTGACATGTCCCGGCTTTGATGCCGGCTCACCGCGGAGCCCTGCATCAAAGCAGGGGAGCTGACATTGGACGTACTATACCGTCCGATGTCAGTAAGGGGTTAACCCCTTTACCCCCAAGGGTGGTTTGCACGTCAATGACCAGGCCAATTTTTACAATTCTGACCACTGTCCTTTTATGAGGTTATAACTCTGGAACGCTTCAATGGATGCCAGTGATTTTGACAATGTTTTCACATGACATATTGTACTCCATGATAGTTGTAAAATTTCATTGATATTACCTGCGTTTATTTGTGAAAAAAACGGAAATTTGGCGAAAATTTTGAACATTTCGCAATTTTCCAAATTTGAATTTTTATGCAATTAAATCACAGAGATATGTCACACAAAATACTTAATAAGTAACATTTCCCACATGTCTACTTTACATCAGCACAATTTTGGAACCAAAATTTTTTTTTGTTAGGGAGTTATAAGGGTTAAAAGTTGACCAGCAATTTCTCATTTTTACAACACCATTTTTTTTTAGGGACCACATCTCATTTGAAGTCATTTTGAGAGGTCTATATGATAGAAAATACCCAAGTGTGACACAATTCTAAAAACTGCACCCCTCAAGGTGCTCAAAACCACATTCAAGAGGTTTATTAACCCTTCAGGTGTTTCACAGGAATTTTTGGAATGTTTAAATAAAAATGAACATTTAACTTTTTTTCACAAAAAATATATTCAGCTCCAATTTGTTTTATTTTATCAAGGGTAACAGAAGATAATGGACCCCAAAAGTTGTTGGACAATTTGTCCTGAGTACGCCGATACCCCACATGTGGAGGTAAACCACTGTTTGGGCGCATGACAGAGCTCGGAAGCATAGGAGGGCAATTTGACTTTTCAATGCAAAATTGACAGGAATTGAGATGGGACGCCATGTTGCATTTGGAGAGCCACTGATGTGCCTAAACATTGAAACCCCCCACAAATGACACTATTTTGGAAAGTAGACCCCCTAAGGAACTTATCTAGAGGTGTGGTGAGCACTTTGACCCACCAAGTGCTTCACAGAAGTTTATAATGCAGAACCGTAAAAATAAAAAATCATATTTTTTCGCCCCCAATTTTTTATTTTCCCAAGGGTAAGAGAAGAAATTGGAC
Organism: Ranitomeya imitator; assembly: GCF_032444005.1. NCBI lineage: Eukaryota > Metazoa > Chordata > Amphibia > Anura > Dendrobatidae > Ranitomeya > Ranitomeya imitator. Next base: position 340,962,623 of record NC_091286.1, read on the forward strand.
CCCAAAAGTTTTTGTACAATTTGTCCTGAGTATGCTGATACCCCATATGTGGGGGGTAAACCACTGTTTGGGCACATGGGAGAGCTCGGAAGGGAAGGAGCGCCGTTTCACTTTTCAATGCAAAATTGACAGGAATTGAGATGGGACGCCATGTTGCATTTGGAGAACCACTGATGTGCCTAAACATGGAAACCCCCCCACATGTGACACCATTTTGGAAAGTAGACCCCCTAAGGAACTTATCTAGAGGTGTGGTGAGCACTTTGACCCACATAGGGCTTCACAGTAGTTTATAATGCACAGCCGTAAAAATAAAACCAAAATTTTTTCCCACAAAAATTATTTTTTAGCCCCCAGTTTTGTATTTTCCCAAAGGTAACAGAAGAAATTGGACCCCAAAAGTTGTTGTCCAATTTGTCCTGAGTACTCTGATACCCTATATGTGGGGGGAACCACCGTTTGGGCGCATAGGAGGGCTCGGAAGGGAAGGAGCGCCATTTGGAATGCAGACTTAGATGGAAAGGTCTGCAGGCGTCACATTGCGTTTGCAGAGCCCCTAATGTATCTAAACAGTAGAAACCCCCCACAAGTGACAACATTTTGGAAAGTAGACCCCCTAAGGAACTCATCTAGATGTGTTGTGAGAGCTTTGAACCCCCAAGTGTTTCACTACAGTTTATAACGCAGAGCCGCGCAAATAAAAAATATTTTTTTTCTACAAAAATTATTTTTTAGCCCCCAGTTTTGTATTTTCCTGAGGGTAACAAGAGAAATTGGACCCCAAAAGTTGTTGTCCAATTTTTCTTGAGTACGCTGATACCCCATATGTGGGGAGCAACCACCGTTTGGGCACATGGGAGGGCTCGGAAGGGAAGGAGCACCATTTGGAATGCAGAATTAGATGGAATGGTCTGCAGGCATCACATTGCGTTTGCAGAGCCCCTAATGTACCTAAACAGTAGAAACCCCCCTCAAGTGACCCCATATTGGAAACTAGACCCCCCAAGGAACTTATCTAGATGTGTTGTGAGAACTTTGAACCAAGTGTTTCACTACAGTTTATAATGCAGAGCCGTGAAAATAGAAAATCTTTTTTTTCCCACAAAAATGATTTTTTAGCCCGCAGTTTTGTATTTTTCCATGGGTAGAAATTGGACCCTAAATGTTGTTGTACAATTTTTTCTGAGTACGCTGATACCCGATATGTGGGGGGAACCACCATTTGAGCGCATGGCAGAGCTCGGAAGGGAAGGAGCATCATTTGGAATGCAGACTTAGATGGATTGGTCTTGCAAGCGTCACATTGCGTTTGCAGAGCCCCTAATGTACCTAAACAGTAGAAACCTCCCACAAGTGACCCCATATTGGAAACTAGACCCCCCAAGGAACTTATCTAGATGTGTTTTGAGAACTTTGAACCCCCAAGTGTTTCACTACAGTTTATAACGCAGAGCCGTGAAAATAGAAAATCTTTTTTTCCCACAAAAGTTATTTTTTAGCCCCCAGTTTTGTATTTTCCCAAGGGTAACAGGAGAAATTGGACCCCAAAAGTTGTTGTCCAATTTGTCCTGAGTATGCTGATACACCATATGTTGGGGTAAACCCCTGTTTGGGCACACGGGAGAGCTCGGAAGGGAAGGAGCACTGTTTTAATTTTTCAATGCAGAATTGGCTGGAATTGAGATCGGATGCCATGTTGCGTTTGGAGAGCCCCTGATGTGCCTAAACAGTGGAAACCCCCCAATTATAACTGAAACCCTAATCCAAACACACCCCTAACCCTAATCCCAACGGTAACCCTAACCACACCTCTAACCCAGACACACCCCTAACCCTAATCCCAACCCTATTCCCAACCGTAAGTGTAATCCAAACCCTAACCCTAACTTTAGCCCCAACCCTAACCCTAACTTTAGCCCCAACCCTAACCCTAACTTTAGCCCCAACCCTAACTGTAGCCTTAACCCTAGCCCCAACCCTAACCCTAGCCCTAACCCTAGCCCCAACCCTATCCTTAGCTCTAACCCTAGCCCTAACCCTAGCCCTAACCCTAACCCTAGCCCTAAACCTAACCCTAACCCAAGCCCTAACCCTAACCCTAGCCCTAACTCTAACCCTAATGGGAAAATGTAAATAAATACATTTTTTAAATTTTTTAATTTTTCCCTATCTAAGGGGGTGATGAAGGGGGGTTTGATTTACTTTTATAGCGGGCTATTTAGCGGATTTTTATGATTGGCGGCCGTCACACACTGAAAGACGCTTTTTATTGCAAAAAATATTTTTTGCGTTACCACATTTTGAGAGCTATAATTTTTCCAAATTTTAGTCCACAGAGGCATGTGAGGTCTTGTTTTTTGCGGGACGAGTTGACGTTTTTATTGGTAACATTTTCGGGCACGTGACATTTTTTGATCACTTTTTATTCCGATTTTTCTGAGGCAAAATGACCAAAAACCAGCTATTTCTGAATTTCTTTCGGGGGGAGGTGTTTATACTGTTCAGCATTTGGTAAAATTGATGAAGCAGTTTTATTCTTCGGGTCAGGTCAATTCGTTTACAGCGATACCTCATTTATATCATATTTTTATGTTTTGGCGCTTTTGTACGATAAAAACTATTTTATAGAAAAAATAATTATTTTTGCATCGCTTTATTCTGAGGACTCTAACTTTTTTTATTTTTTTGCTGATGACGCTGTATGGTGGCTCTTTATTTGCGGGACAAGATGACGTTTTCAGCGGTACCATGGTTATTTATATCTGTCTTTTTGATCGCGTGTTATTCCACTCTTTGTTCGGCGGTATGATAATAAAGCGTTGTTTTTTGCCTCGTTTTTTTTCTTACGGTGTTTACTAAAGGGGATAACTAGTGGGACAGTTTTATAGGTTGGGTCGTTACGGACGCGGCAATACTGAATATGTGTACTTTTATTGGTTTTTTATTATTATTTAGATAAAGAAATGTATTTATGGGAATAATATTTTTTTTTCTTTATTTAGGAATAATTTTTTTTTTTCACATGTGAAAATTTTTTTTTAACTTTTTTACTTTGTCCCGGGGGGGACATCCCGTGAGCGCGGCCGATCGCTATGACGTACTATCCCGTCAAGGGTCAGATAGGCCCAGGTCACCTTGACGGGATAGTACGTCAAAGGTCAGAAAGGGGCTAAAGGTGCTTTCTACTGGTTTTACAAAAGATGCTTTTAAAGAGACCTTTTCTAATCTTGCTGTGAAAGTTGCTTTGTTTTACAGAGACCTGAAAAAAAACCCGTTTGGCGCGGCAGCATTCCGGGTCTGGATACATGCCTTGTAGCCCACCCAAGAACAACGTTGAGAGTTAATGACGGGTCCCTCGCATCGTTCCTGCTGTTCTAAAGTTTTAATTGACTTGAATATTAATGTGATTGATACTTTGCACTACCTCATTAAAAGAGACTTGAATATTGTTGGAACCCTTAAAGGGAATGTTTAATCGTTGCACTTTGCTAGAATAAATTAAAGAGTTAATATAGTTAATAGTACTGAAAGCTGAAACTTGAATTTAGTTAGAATGATGTTTCAATATAGCCAATAGTGAGTTCTGATATCCTGATGCACTTTTGATAAAATGAAGAGAATAAAATAACCCGCGGGGGTTAGACGAAAAACTTAATGGATAGTATACCCATGAGGGTTGTGGCACGTAATAGTTAGTTAGGAATCATATTGTCTTATTAAAGTTTTCTATCCGTGAAAGTATGCATACATGTAAATAGTTAATGCAACGTTCAAGTGTCCTCACCTCCCATAAAGGGAAACTTAGCTATAGTATTAATTTTTTTTATAAGTTTATTGCATTTTAAAAATTTGTATATCTTTTGCTAACCTGTAACTGTTGTTTTTCTTTTCCCAGTCCGGGAGTACTGGATTTAACGGGGGGTGCGGCGCCCCAGGGTCCTGGTCGTCGCAGTGGTATTGCTTTCCTCTCGGGGAGAGTTATGCTACGTTTGGAGGCAAAGAAGGATAACTGCATCCAGGTTTCACCAACATGCAACACATTTCACACTCCAGGCCACCAGGGGGAGCTTCTGCTCCTATTTATTAGGACACTCCCCATATATAGATAACTGGTAGTCTGTAGGGAAAGTTAATCAGTTCCAGACAGGAGTCAGTTGCTGGCTGGGCTCAGCTCAGTCAGTTCCAGACCAGAGTCTGAGGAGGACAGAGGGTCAAAGGAGCTGTGCATGCCCTCAGAGCTGCAGCTCCCAGAAGGAGACATTGAAAGGCAGAATTGTATTGCAGCGAGCGTGAAGGAAGTTGAAGGAGAGGATACCAGAAGGGGACCAGCCCCGCTCAAGATGTCTCCTTCTGAGGCGCAAAATCCCAGTAGCCGGAACACCGAGGAAGTAAGGACCTTTACGCCTTCTTTCAGAGACAGGCACAACAGCTAATTGCAGTTTACCTGTTTGCACCTACATCCAGGAAGCACGGTGACACCTACAGAGCCGGGTTATCTAAGAGACCTTATAAACAGGCTCAAGTCACCAGTCATACGGGTTTTTGTCCTACCCTATATGGGGACAGAGAGAGAGAAACACCACATCTGTGAGACCCTTATGTGAAGCCATAGGCAGTGAGGGACTACACCACCGCAGCGCAAAGGAAGGCTACTTATTTCCACCTGGACAAGGGAACTCTGGACTTGCCTCCAAACCGGACGGACTCTGCCTGCCCTGTGATCTGGTGCCCTGGACTGTGGATGCTGAAGTCTTCAGTAAAGGTAAAGAGACTGCAACCTTGTGTCCTTGTTCTTCTCTGCGCCTCTCACCATACCACCATCTATACAACGGGAAGCCCTGGGGTCATACTTCACCTGTGGGAAGGTATACCATCTAGCTGCCATAACATCACCCCAGTGGACCCCTTAAAGCAGCGTCGGTCACCCTGACCGAATACCACAGGTGGCATCATGAACATAAACTTTATCCCTTTAAAGACTTTTCCCTTTTACACGGATGTCCCAGGGCCACGGACCGGGTCAGCCACCGTGACATCCCCCTGTGAACTGAAGGACCCGGTACCAAGTACCCCACTGCCCTTGGGGGGCGGTCCACCATGATGACTCTTCTTATCCACAGCTGTCTCTGCAGACTTCCATCTCCTCTTGTCATCTGCAGCACATGCACACATGATGCCCTTTAAGATAGCATTGTCATTATAATGCTGCTGAATAATAATATCTGCCGTGCGCTGAGTCCCTAAATAAATAATTGCCCCTCACTATGTTCCCTGCACAAAATATGACTCTACGCTGTCCCTCTTATGGTACATGCTCTCTACACTGCTCTATCTCCTTTCCATACCGAGCCTTCTCTTCACACTTTTCTCTCACACTGTGTCCCCTCTATAGGGCCCAGTCTCCATACTGTGCCCCTTCCTTTCATTCCTCCTCCTTGGCTTACTGTCCCCTCCTGGCTGTGCCTTTACACTGTTCCCCACACTACTCAGTCTCTATTCTGTGCCCACTCACACTTTCCTCCCCCTCATCATATATGCCCCCACTGCTAACCATACTGTCTCCTCACATATCCCCCCGACTCGCTTTACTGTGTCCACACATATCCCATCACCCTCGTTCCCCATACTGTGTTAGCACACATTTTTCCCCTCGCTACTCACTGTTTCGACACCCACATTTTCCCCTCGCTACTCACTGTGTCGACACCCATCTCCCCACTCATCCCCCACAGAATAAATCCACCCCCTCCAAATAGAATAATTCCACCCCCTTCACACAGAATAAATTCATCCCCCTCCAAACAAAAAATAATTCATCCCCTCCACACACACTGAATAAATATCCCACACACCCACGATGAAAAAATCCACACACACACTGAATAAATCCCCACACACACACTGAATACATCCCACACACACACTAAATACATCCCACACACACTAAATAAATCCCCAAGTACACAGAATAACTCTCCCCCATACACACTAAATAAATCCCCCACACACTGACTAAATCTCCCCACACACTCTGAATAAATCCCCCACACACACTTAATAAACCCCCCAAAACACACACAATAAATCCCTGACCCCCTAACACACAATAAATCACACACACACTGAATAAATCCCCCCCACGCACACTCTGTGAATAAATCCCCCCAAACATACTCTGACTAAATCCCCCCCCCACACACAAATGGAATAAACTCCCAGCCACACACACACAAAAAAAATCTCTGAACCCCCAGACTGAATACATCACACAGACACTGAATAAATCCCCCCCACATGTAAGGTACTAGCAGGAACGCGGGATGCAGTGACCGGCAGGAGGCAGGGCAAGGGTTAACAGGTTTATTAACAGGGAATACTACATGCAGGGAGGCAATGGGTTAAACAGGGGATTGAAACAGTATAAAATGTAAAGGATAAGGAAGTGGAAGGACAACAGTTCAGACAATGGGAGTTCTGAAGAAAGTCAGTGGTTCCTAAGTCAATGAAATGGCTAGCGTCGTCAAGAACCGGCATGGTATCTTTTCCAGGAAGGTAATGTGGGCATCAATGCCCAATCTTCTGGCGGCAGCAGTCGGTCTCCGTTACCTTCTGCTGAACCCTAGTCTATATACTGATGTGGCTGGGGAAGTGTGGGCCACGGCACTGTCTGGGCCCGACCTGGCACCTGCACGACTCCCCTCACAATCTCTGTCAGTGGTGGCGGTGCTTGGGTGCAGGTCCATGCTGTACGGATGCTCTGGGACCAAAGCACTCACTGGTCCGTGCTGCAGTGTCTGACAAGAGTACGGGACACAGTCCTGTATGAGCCCAATGTGGCTCAGCAAACCTATAATGGCACAGTCAGGGTGCAAGGGTCTGTCCTATCCCTGGTCACTCTTATGGGGCACGTGTGTTGTACTCACGGACACGGTGCATTTGGCACTTTGCTCTCTGGTAGTCACTGGTACACTGCACCTCTCTCCATAGTTGTCAGGCACACACTGCACATCACTCTCCCTTTCTAATCCCCACTGCTGGCGGCGAGAGATGGCGGACGCTGGCCTGCACGATGCTGGTGCTCCCCGGATGGAGCACTCCTCTCTCTGGCTGCTGCTGCTAGACACGCAGCTCTTCTCAGAGCAGCAGTCCCTGTCCTTCTGGTCTGCTTGGTGTGCACAGCTCTGCTCTATGTGCATGGCTCTGCTCTGTGTGCATGGCTCTGCAAGGCTTTGCTCTGCATGGCTCTGCTCTGCACGGTTCTTCTCTGCATGGCTCTGCTCTTCATGGCTCTTCTCTGCAGCGGTCCCTCTCTCCTGCTTGCTGCTGGGCACAAAACTTCTCTCAACACTGCAGACCCGTCCTTCAGGTCTGCTGCAGCATGGCCTGTTGCAGCCCCGGCAGTCTCTGGTAGGGGAAGCATAGCACGCTGCTCACTGCTCTGTGCTGGTGCCACACTGACTTGCTTTTCCTTTTAGCAGAATAGGAAGAACAGCGCTCCAAACGGGTGTTATCCAATAGAAAAGAACTTTATTCCAGCCATGGTACGATAGCAACGTTTCGGCCGCACATCCGGCCTTTTTCAAGCATACAGCATAGTGCCGTGGGCTGTCTTAAATAGTGTGCACGCCACGCAGGGAGCCAATCACCATTCAGTGCCAGCCCACCATTAAAATATAAACAAACAATATATACTTCAAAATAGACATCAAATACATATGACCATATAGTTTACATATAGGTATAACACCGCTATGCATAACATTATAATAATCATATTGCTTTTCCTTTTAGCCCTCTGCTGCTGCATGCGCTTTTCTGGCTCTCCCCGCCCCCCTTGGTCAGAAGGAGGAAGCTCCGGCTCACTCAGGCTTCCCCCAGGCTTTCAAGCTTCCCACTGGGAACAGTGGATGCAGCCTCTCAAGTTCCGATCTGGCACGCAGGTACCCGCAGTCCGATCATCCCCATTACACACACTCTGAAAAAAAACCCAACCCCTCACCACACATACAGACACACACCAACACACAATAAATCCCCCACACACACTGAATAAATCCTTGACCACCTCGCACACAATAAATCTCACACACAAAAACACACACACTAAATTCCCCCACCCTGAATCTTCGGTGTCTTCAGCTCCTCAGCCAGAGGAGCACTTACCACCAACCCTCTTCTCTCTTCTGCGCGCCAGTGAGTGATGTCAGCAGCATGATCACATGAAATGATCACGCTGCTGGAGTCGCTCTGACCCGGTGGTCAAAGTCTCAATTGTACTTGCATCTGTAAGAAGTGAGTACTATTGATCTCCGGGAGCCAGCACGCTGCAGCTTCTCTTCTCTGAAGACACTTCAGACTGCCGCACTAGGCCCCCTGCCGGCTGCTCCCTGGGCGTATGTCCCGCTGCCCCCAGTTACACCTCTGTTTCTACTATTTATTTATTCCATAAATTGTCAAGGATATAGAAAGTTTTTGAATCAGCAAGTTGTCTACAACCGGTTCACGCATGATGATGGCTTGGTACCTTGAGGAAGCATATTGTGCATTTAATAGCAGTAGGGAACCTGTTGACTTTTAATCTTTGGATGCCTCCTGACTATCCATGGAATAAATAAATAGCTGTTTTTAATTTACAGGAAGATTCACTCAAAATGAGACTTGCTGGGATGAGGCAATCTGAATGGATGAATATGCAATGTGCTTCTCAATAAATCTTAAAAAAAGCAAGAATGACCCTGCTTTGGACCGATAAGGTAGTCACCAAACAGCCATCAGAATACAAAAAAACAAAGATAGAAACCTAATGATTGAAAACCTTGCAGTAAATAAATCAACAGTAATAGTGCATGAAAATAATATAGGGTACTTAGTTAACATGTATTCACATGCATATTTTATGACAATTGGTAAGGTTTTTAATATTAGAATTAGGATTGTCTTAATTAGGGTCACCATGAAGTGATAGGATGGTGTTAGGCACTGGGATTCTCCCACTGTACAGGGTAGATCCCAAGCCTTGTCTGCATCTGCAGTCTCCCATTCAGCTTCATCCGCTGCGGGTGCTGCTGAGCATAGACGTTGGTCCCAGCATTTTGTACAGGCTCGTGCTGTCCGTCTGGTTACTGCTGGCTCTTCATCCAAGTCTATGGTAACCAGCGTAGGCAGCGACGAATGGATTCTCTGGAGGCTAAGTCCAGAAATCACCCTACTAAGAATGCTCGTGATGTGGCGGCGTTTCATTTGTGGTCGGGTGTCAGCTGCTCTAGTGAAGTGGCAGCTCCGGATTGGTCCGTGAGCAGGATCCTGTCCGTCTGTGTATAAGTTGAACATATAAAAGGGTCTCAGAGGTGCATGTGGGCGCGCTAGTATCATTCCTGTTACGTGTGTGTATGGGACATTGCTTCAGCATGGTCTTTGCCAGCATGTGCTCAGGGTCTGCAGAAAGCCATTAGAATTCTGCTACTCTGGAGAGGAGTTCCTTTGTAGGGATTCAGAGCTGGCATCTAGCCATTAGAATTCCGGCACCTACGGAGAGGAGTTTGTTGAGTGCACTTGCTGAATATGTGACCACTGTTTGCCTTTTACCCTGTGAGTGGGCTACGTTCCCCTGTGAGGTTAACAGGGGTCTTATCTAGCGCCATACTTCTTTGTTTCTTTGTGCGAGTGACATAGCTCAGTTGCAGAGCATCTGTTCTGTTTTTGTGTGCGAGTGACACAGCTCAGTTGCAGTGCATCTGTTTTGTTTCTGCGTGCAAGTTCAGTTCATGTGCTGTGCACACTGAATGGCATTTAACTCAGTGTGTGCAAGCAATCGCTCTCCTAGTGTTCCGTCATTGCTTACTAGCAGCAGTTTACCATCTCTGCATGGAAGACCCCGGTTTGTGATTGTGCTTTATTATTTATTTTATTTAGAGCAATCCGCCAACCCTAACAGATGGCTTTTGCATTTTTTTATCAATAAACATTTTAGCTAAGTAACCTATATTATTTTCATGCACTATTGCTATTTATATTTTTACTGCAGGGTATTCAATAATTATGTTTCTATCTATGTTTTTTTTTTCGATTCAGTGGCCAGTGTGAACATGCGTTTACATGCTGCATGCACACTAGTCATCAGAACATGTAACTTCTGTTTGCAACTGCTGAGTGCAGACATCCATATTCCTTCACTCAGTCAGTTGACTTCTCATCAAAATGGTTCACCAAATTGTTTAAGCAGTGTCAACATGAATTTAAGAAGAAACATGGTGTATATGATGTACCCTCAAACATTCATAAGATGGTACAGAAACTGGAAATGACAGTATTATTTATCCTTTCTCATAGCGGAGGCCATCCGAAAATGTAACACGACACAATTGATTATGTGAAAGTTGTCTGGAGCAGTCGCCTACCAAATCTCTGAGATGCCTAACACTTAACAACATTTTATTCAATATGTCAATCTTATTCAATATGCCAAGGAACTGCAAAAAGACCAAAATTGCAAGCGTATTGTGTCACCATCCAGGAGCTCAAAACCAGTGATATGGAGAAAAGAGTCAGGTACTGTCACTGTTTCCATGCATTTGTGAGGAATATCAAAGGAACATTGGACATCACATGGTTCTTGGATGAGGCATGATTCCATTTGTCAGGTTATGATAACTCGTGAAACACATGTATATTAAAACTCCTCTTGCCACAAAAAGTCAGTATATGGTGTAGGAATTCTCAGTTGCACAGTTGATAGACCCCATTTTATTTGACACCACTGTGACCAGCAAAGTGTACCCGCACATTTATGAATAATTTGTGAATCAACTGGATGATCATGAGTGAATGGAAGATTACTTTCAGCAAGATGGAACAACGTATAACACATCAGCAAAGGAGCATGTTAAAAAATTGAGTCCTTTTTTGGAAATAGGGTAATTTCAAGGGGGCTTTGGCTACTATGGTCACCAGACCTGAGTCCTGACACCAACATATTTATTCCTTTTTAGGCAGGAAAAGACCAATGGAACAAGTATCTGACTGTGGAAGGGTTGAGGGAAAGCATTTAATTTGAAATTGCTGCTGTTTTCCTGATATGCTTGCCGATTCATTCACGAATATGTAGTGATGCATCAAAATGTGTCAGAATCGCAAGTAATGCAATCGATTACACATACATCTCTGTTTCCCTGATATGGTTGCCGATTCGTTCAAGAATATGTAGTCATGCATCAAAATGTGTCAGAATCACAAGTAATGCAATCGATTACACATACATTTAGGTATGTAGCATATTTTTTGGTTCCGATTGCTTAATCATAGTGGGAGTTGCAAAAGAATATTTAAGGCCTCCTTCAAGTGAAACGTCCATATAACATAGTAACATAGTAACATAGTTAGTAAGGCCGAAAAAAGACATTTGTCCATCCAGTTCAGCCTATATTCCATCATAATAAATCCCCAGATCTATGTCCTTCTACAGAACCTAATAATTGTATGATACAATATTGTTCTGCTCCAGGAAGACATCCAGGCCTCTCTTGAACCCCTCGACTGAGTTCGCCATCACCACCTCCTCAGGCAAGCAATTCCAGATTCTTACCGCCCTAACAGTAAAGAATCCTCTTCTATGTTGGTGGAAAAACCTTCTCTCCTCCAGACGCAAAGAATGCCCTCTTGTGCCCGTCACCTTCCTTGGTATAAACAGATCCTCAGCGAGATATTTGTATTGTCCCCTTATATACTTATACATGGCTATTAGATCGCCCCTCAGTCGTCTTTTTTCTAGACTAAATAATCCTAATTTCGCTAAGCTATCTGGGTATTGTAGTTCTCCCATCCCCTTTATTAATTTTGTTGCCCTCCTTTGTACTCTCTCTAGTTCCATTATATCCTTCCTGAGCACCGGTGCCCAAAACTGGACACAGTACTCCATGTGCGGTCTAACTAGGGATTTGTACAGAGGCAGTATAATGCTCTCATCATGTGTATCCAGACCTCTCTTAATGCACCCCATGATCCTGTTTGCCTTGGCAGCTGCTGCCTGGCACTGGCTGCTCCAGGTAAGTTTATCATTAACTAGGATCCCCAAGTCCTTCTCCCTGTCAGATTTACCCAGTGGTTTCCCGTTCAGTGTGTAATGGTGATATTGATTCCTTCTTCCCATGTGTATAACCTTACATTTATCATTGTTAAACCTCATCTGCCACCTTTCAGCCCAAGTTTCCAACTTATCCAGATCCATCTGTAGCAGAATACTATCTTCTCTTGTATTAACTGCCTTACATAGTTTTGTATCATCTGCAAATATCGATATTTTACTGTGTAAACCTTCTACCAGATCATTAATGAATATGTTGAAGAGAACAGGTCCCAATACCGACCCCTGCGGTACCCCACTGGTCACAGCGACCCAGTTAGAGACTATACCATTTATAACCACCCTCTGCTTTCTATCACTAAGCCAGTTACTAACCCATTTACACACACTACATGAAGAGTGCTATATACTATATTTACTCTTTGTGGAATGCCTTATTATGGCAAGCCATTGCAAAACCTGGGTTGGCCACCCTGATGTGTTTCTCTCCCCGCTATTTCCCTTTCACCCCTTACTACATACAGTGTCTTCCGTCAATATTCTATTGTATACAATGTTGTCCCTTATTATATAAATTATATTCTCCCCTATTATATATGTGCTACATATACATTTTTAGTTTCATGAATGGTCTAATTAACCTGTGAGTCAAATAATGTAGATTGCACAATGCATAAAATGGACAATGTGCAAGGAAACGTGTGCAGCCTGACTAGAGTGAGGAGGTTGCAATTTATATAATCTGCAAAGAGCACCAATATAACTTGTCCCTCCCCTGTGTAGTAGATCAGCTCACTAGGCTGCACATAGAGGTAGACATAGGAACACTGTCTCTTTAAATCTTCCACTGGTTTATTAAAAGTACTGCATATAATGCATAATGCTAGTAAAATAAACATGGCCTTTCCTGCCTTACAAGAGAGCAAAAACATAACATATAGCACAATCCTTGTTGCTACAGGAATCTGTCTGCTTCAGGAGCAAACAGCACAAGGTTCAGCTTTCCTTAACTTGAAAACACAGCTCCAGAGCTTGCACCACCAGGCCCAACAAACACTAAATGCTCTAAAAGGCTGGGTATTTATCCTCTGGACTCCTCCCACTCTACAGCTGTTCGATCAACCTAGCACTAAACCCAGCCGATTAATCCAGTGATAGTATTCCATGTGATGATTCAATAGAATAAAGAAAATCAGGAAGTGGACCCTCTGGACCGTGACGACGATCCCCTCACGGACGAGCTGACCAGGTAGACCGCCCCCTATACAGGGAGAGTTAGGGGCACGCCCGTGAAGGACTATCGCCTCGGAAGCTGGAGGACCAAGACAGAATAAGAGACAAAATGGAGACACGGGACCGAGGAAGATGGAAGGGGTACCAGACAGGCGAGAGCGATGGAGACACGGGACTGCTGAGACACGGATCTGCTGAGACACAGAATGACTAAGACACAGGGCTGCACAGATACTGGGACTGCAGAGACACAGAATGGCCGAGACTCAGGACAGCAGAGATACAGGGACTGCCGAGACACAGGATGACTGGGACACGGAGCTGCAGGGATTCAGGAACTGCAGAGACACAGAATGGATAGGACACAGGGCTGCAGAGATACAGGATCGCAGAGACACAGGGCTGAAGAGACACTGGGACTCATGCTGGAAGAAACAAGAAGAGAACCAGGATAAGGGGAAAGGAGTACACAGAGACAAGCGTACGGCCAAGAGCACTTGCTAACACAAATGATCACCAGGCAAGGCGGAGCGGGTGGAAGCAGGTTACATACCGGCGCAATGCAGTAATTCCGGGTGGCAGTCATCCAAGACGATAGAGAGGAAGAGAGAGCGCGCCAGCTGGAAGGTTAGAAGTGCGCATGCGCAGTGCTGAACCTGGCGTGCACACGCGCCCGGCGAACAGCAGAGGGTGGCAGCGAGCGCTAAGAGGAAGACGCTGCAGGAGAAGACACGCACCGGGATGCCGAGGACAGGTGAATATGACAGGGCACAGGGAGCAGCATGACATTCCCTGAAATGTCCAAACCTTTTTCTTGGAGACCAGATTCGGCCAATTTTGGATTGTCTACACCTTACTGACTTGCAGCTTTAATACACCTCTTCTGAAAATGTAGCCCAAGTATCTTCCCTTCTTTTTCTCCATGGCACACTACTTTGGGCTTATGGTAAACTCCCCCTCCTCAGTGTATGCAGCACGGCCTGGACCTTCTGCAGGTAATTTCCCCAATCCTGGCTGAATATGACAATATTGATGAGGACAGCTGCAGCATACTTTTTATGAGGGGCTAAGATCGGATCTGTTGCCCTCTGGAAGATAGCTGGGGCTCCTTGCAGCCCGAACAGCCTTCTGGTATACTGGAAGCAACTGTCATGTGTAGGCCATCTTTTCATTTGCACTTCGAGAGAGGAGGATTTGCCAGTAACCGTCCAGGGAGGTGATGTATCTGGCTGACCTTAGCTTCCCTGTGAGTTCATTGATGCGGGGCATCTTATAAGCAACAAATTTAGCCACCACATTTAGTTTCCTGTAGTTTTTTCAGAAACACCCCTCTTCACCAGGCTTCTGCAAAAGGACAGTGGAGCTGAATTGGCTGCTCTTTGACTCCTTGATGACGCCAAGACTCAACATTCTCCTCCTTCTAAATCACCTTGCGTCAAGCTTCGAAGATTCTATACAGCTATTTGTTCACCTGCACATGTGGATCCGTCAGGATTTCATGTTCAACGACTTGCACAGGTCCTGGCAAAACAGGTCTTGGTTACGCTAAAACAGTTCTCAGCACTATTGTTTCGGGGCCAGTGATAGTGTCTCTGCCACTGTGACATCCTCAGTATCCCCTTCTGGCCTGTCCAGACAACATGGAGTTTCAACAAGGTCATACTGTTGCCCTGCCTTGATGGGTAGTGACACAAGAGGATTTTGAAAGGGAGAAGTGGTAGCAGTTAACTGGCAGGTGGGACAGGACTTGAAATACCTTTAGGAGTTCCCGGTGACATTTGGGCCAATAGAACCTTTGCATGACCTGTTCTTAAGTTTTGCCCACCCCCAGATGGCCACCCAATAAATATGAATGTGCCTTGTCCAATAACTTTTGTCTATAAGGTCCTGGCACCAACAATTGCTCCATTATCTCCTCCCTCACCTTAGCAACTGGTACAATAAGTCCTCATTCAACATAAAATAGGGAAACCAGTTGTCAGCCCCTGACTCCTGTGTGATGCCATTTATAGCGGTTATCTTATTGAATGCTTCTTTTACAGTTAGGTCCCTATATTGGATGAACCCAAATTTTTTTCTCTTCACCCCTATCTCAGGAATGATTGCCTCAGGAGATACTAACTTCTCCTCTTCTCCCATTACACAGAAAGTAAGCCCGTCATACTCTTCGGTGGCTGAGACTTATTAAGGTCCAACCCTTTTCTTACTTGCCCCTCTCCAACAAGTCACAAAACAACAAAAAGTCCCAGCCTATGTAATTGGGTGCAATAAATACTGGATCACTCCGCCCTCATGGGACTCAGTATCTCTGGCTGTCTCAGTGACTACTCTGGCCACCGGATAGTCTTCAGAATCCCCGTGAATGCACCAGATGCCCACCTTCTTCCCAGGGATCAATTGAAGAGGGAGTGTGGACTCACGAGTGACACCAAACTCCCTGAGTCTAGCAGTCCAGTAATTTGAAGACCATTCTCTTGTACGGGACAAGCTTGGGGCCCATTGCCGGGTGGACAGTCCACACTGCAAGCTGGATATGTGTTGAACTACAGTCCATTTGCTGAGTTGTCAGGGGACAATGGACAGCTATATTACCTAGGCTATAACATCTCCAGCAAATTGCATCCCTTTGAAACAAGGTGGCACGGGGTGGTAGTCTTAGCTGAGTCCACTAGGTCACAGTCAGTGAGCACCTTGGCCCCTTGCACATGAAATGACAGTTCTATTCCCAGCCCCAGGTCACAGTGGGTTAGCGCAGTCCTGCAGCTGTTCTCCACAATGGCACAACGTGATCCGGATGAACCACACTTCACACTGTATAGGGCCCAACAGTGGCAACTTGTTGTTTAATAATAAAGGTGTAAAAATGAAAAGAGATGAATGATTCCTATTCGGTCCCTAGACACAGCAAAGGCTGCAGCAGCAAAATCCATGATTCTCAGAAAGCTCTCTGGAGCCAAAGTCTCTGGTGAGACACCAACACAGTCCTTGTGCCCTGCAACACTGCCTGGCCGTCCTTGGCAGCTTAAAGCCACCAGCCGGGGATTTCTTCTGTCCCAGATGGGGATCCACATATGCCCCAAACGGGGGACCTCACTGTTCCAGATGGGAACAAACTTATGCCCCAGACTCTTCTTTCCCAGAAGGGGATCCACTTATGCCCAGATGTGGGCTCTTTCTGTCCCAAGCGGGGCCCCAGTCTCTTCTTTTCCAGATGGGGATCCACTTATGCCCAGACGTACGCTCGTTCTGTCCCAAGCGGGGACACACCTGTGCCCCAGGCAGTCCTGCCTGGGCTCTGACCAGGAAGCAGGAGCTTCCTGCTCCCTTGAGGCTGCATTTCCAGCCTCCTAAATTAACCCCTTCTGTCCCTGCCTCTAGCATGTGCATAACAAACACAGCACAACAATCATACATGGCAGACACAGCACATTTGACAGTGTATAACATTAAGGCATAAGTGTACATAGCATTACACATTATTGAACAACAGTGAAACATTAACATGTTAACATCCAGGTACACCATCCGGGTACAGCATAATGTGCATGGGACCAGCATGAAGGAGAACGGGAGCACCGAAGGTATCCACTACCTCCTTACACCCTGATGAGGCCCTCGTTATGAGCTCCGCAGCAGCCTTGGATTTTTATGCCCCACCTCCTTTTTAACCTCCACCTCCCAGTATTGAGTGAGTTGCCTACCCATGGATTTGTTGACCCTCTGATCCATTTCGACCAGTCTGACTTTGTCATTGACATTCCAGGAATCTCCCTGGGCAACCCAAGTCTCTATGGGGCATGGCAGGCAGTGCGTGAACTGGTCCATTACAACTCGTTCCACCATCTGTGCTGGTGTAGAGGACTTTAGCTGTAACCACTTCTGAATGAGGTGCAGCAGATTAAACATTTGGAATCAAGGGGGTTTGTCACAGTGATATGCCCAGCGATGGAATTTTTGTGACCTGACAGACATTGCCACCCCCCAAGCACGCCAAAATTTCTGTTTTCAATTTTGCATATTCTTTGGCATCCCGTAAGGCCAAATCATAGTAGCTGGCTCCCCTGTTACTTATGGCACCAGGACTTTCGCCCACTGCTCTGGCTGGAGTTTCTCCCTATCGGCGTCTCTTTAAAAAATGCTTAAAAATTCCTCTATGTCGTCACCTGGGGTCATTTTCTGCAAGGCTCTCCTCACCACCTTCCAGACAAATAAATCATCAGCTGACATTGGAGTCGAAGCTGCCACTGTGCCATGAATCGCTTCTGTGAGTAACTCACTCTGCTGCTGCTGTTGTTGGTTCTGTTGCATCAGCAGCTTATTTCTCTCCTGTTGTTCCAGCTGTTGCTGGAGCTGCTGTGCTGATGATGCTGCAGGCTTTGGACCTGATGCTTGATCGGCTCTTCCATTTTCTCTGACCACTGCTCCATCCTTACAGCGCCATTACCCAGGACATGCACTTTGCCAACAGCAGTCACAATTGCTTCCCTAGGATGTTGCCTGCACTTCTAGAACAAACTGTGATAGAACGGCACACTCGCCTGCATCTGGAGGTTGACACAAGAATACTGTCTCTTTAAATCGTCCACTGGTTTATTAAAAGTACTGCATAAACCAGTGCAATACTAGCAAAAGAAACATGGCCTTCCTGGTAAACATAAAGCATAAAGTACATAAAAACATAATGTACGGCACAGTCCTTGTTGCTTCAGGAGTCCATCTGCTTCAGGAGCAAACAATACAAGGTTCAGCTTTCCTTAACATGAAAACCCAGCTCCAGAGCTTGCCCCTCCAGGTCCACACAACACTGAATGCTCTAGAAGGCTAGGTATTTATCCTCTGGACTCCTCCCACTCTACAGCTGTTCAATCAACCTAGCACTAAACATGACCAATTAACCCCTCTTAGAACTTAGTGTGCTGGAGCATTTTCCTAATTTTATATTATTGGAGCTAAAAACCTCATTGCTACAAATCTCACCTCGAGTACTTTGCCAGTAACTTTGTCATATCTGACTACAACTCCAGACAGAATATCTTGTAGCTTTGGAAATACTTACCTGGGGAGTTTCAGCTTGGTTGTCATGTTGCTAAAGTATTATAAAAATTTTGACCATATTTAAAAGAAATGTCTTAAACCAGTAGACAAAGAACACAAATAATTTAAAATGTGTTAATATATGAAATGCAACTTGATACATGCCCAAGAGCAAAAATTGACACATTATTTAAGGGGAGCTGCACTGTCAGGTATTACCCTGAAATATAATTTAACGTAAAGAGGAAGTCAGCGTTATTTCAGAAGTATATGATGCACATTGCTTTTGGCAGAGGTATAACAGAGCGTATGCTTGGAATGTAATAAAGCTTATCCGGCATGGAGAAAAATGAGTAGGATATTAACTAAATTAGAACTGCCTGATTTCTAATGGAAAAACCATATGCCATTCATATTTGACCTAATTTCACAGCCTCGGTATAATGAAAATAACACTTCCAGCTCAGCAGAAGCATTCAGCGAAGTTATAAAGAGAATTCTACTGTATAATCACATTAATGTCGTATATTGGCGTGACTTTAATAAAACAAAATACAATGTGCAAGCTTCTATTATGTGTGGAAGGAAAATGCCGTCAGAATAAGAGCTTGTAGAAGAAGGTGCCTAGAGCATGATTGGTTTACGGTTACACATCTAACACTTAGATCCATTCCCATACTTTCTGGTGTGATTTAATACGATTACTGTGTTTTAATTTAGCGCAGAGGTAACACTTATATTGGGTGACAAATAAAATCGCCTAAATCAGAATCTTTGATTGCTTTCCTGTTACAGCCAACGGCCCCTCACTCAAGTGCATTGAGGAAAACGTGTATTACATATATGTTTCGTTGGCACGAGTGTATAAAAAGGAAATAAAATCACTCTTGAAAAACTGTTAGTTCTTGTATGTTATTAACACCTTCCTTGCCAGATGTCAGAAAATAACTCTTCTATTATTTCTGTTTTACTTTCTTTACTGTATCCTTTTTTTTGGACTTAACAAGTTTGTTCATGCACAACACCTTCTATTCATGTCAACTGCTATTGTTGTTTTTTTGTTGGGGGGGTGGGGTGAGATAGCATTATACAAATGAAATTACCGTATATACGCGAGTATAAGCCGAGATTTTCAGCCCAAATTTTTGGGCTGAAAGTGCCCCTCTCGGCTTATACTCGAGTCACAGTCGGCGGTGGGGTCGGCGGGTAAGGGGGAGAGAGGGCTGAGGCATACTCACCTAGTCCCGGCGATCCTGGCGCTGTCCCTGCAGTCCCACGGTCTTCGGGTGCCGCAGTTCTTCCCCTGTTCAGAGGTCACGTGGGACCGCTCATTAGAGAAATGAATATGGACTCCACTCCCATAGGGGTGGAGCCGCATATTCATTTCTCTAATGAGCGGTAACGGTGACCGCTGATAGAGGAAGAGGCTGCGGCACCCGGAGACCAGCTGTCCGCGGGAAGGAGCGGGACGCCGGGAGCAGGTAAGTATGTCATATTCACCTATCCCCGTTTCCACACGCCGGGCGCCGCTCCATCTTCCCGGCGTCTCTCCGCACTGACAGTGCAGGTCAGAGGGCGCGATGACACATATAGTGTGCACGCCACCCTCTGCCTGATCAGTCGGAGCTGCAAGCAAGACAGGTGAGTATGGCATTTTTTTTTTTTATTGCAGCAGCCGCAGGCAGCATTATATATACCGGTAGTACGGCTTTATAAGGAGCATCTATGCGGCACAAATGAACAGTGCAGAGCACTATATGGAAGAGCTTTATAAGGAGCATCTATGGGGCATAAATGAACGGTGCAGAGCACTATATGGCACAGTTTTATATGGCACATTTATGGGGCAATAATGAACGGTGCAGAGCACTATATGGCACAGTTTTATATGGCACATTTATGGGGCAATGATGAACGGTGCAGAGCACTATATGGCACAGCTTTATATGGCACATTTATGGGGCAATAATGAACGGTGCAGAGCATATATGTGGCACAGCTTTATATGGAGCTTCTATGGGGCAATAATGAACAATATGGAGCATTATATGTGGCACAGCTTTATATGGAGCTTCTATGGGGCAATAATGAACAATATGGAGCATTATATGTGGCACAGCTTTATATGGAGCATCTATGGGGCAATAATGAACGGTATGCAGCATTATATGTGGCACAGCTTTATATGGAGCATCTTATGGGGCAATAATGAACGGTATGGAGCATCTATTTTTATTTTTGAAATTCACCGGTAGCTGCTGCATTTCCTACCCTAGGCTTATACTCGAGTCAATAAGTTTTACCAGTTTTTTGTGGCAAAAGTAGGGGGGTCGGCTTATACTCGGGTCAGCTTATACTCGAGTATATTCGGTACTATTTTCAAAAAACTGAGTTCAGATTTTTGTGGATTTTTAGCGTTATTTTTTGGTTGCAAATAATGCTTCAACCAGATGTTTGCTGGTAATCAATGGGAGAATATGAAATATTTTGTACACAATGCATTTTTGTGGCTTGCTTTAGGTGGGGCATTTTAGAGGGCAGTTTCCACTCATAGACTTGAATTAGGGCTCGTGCACGCGAATGTATTTTCAGTGCGAGTTCGATCCGAAAAAAACATCAGATCACACTTGGACCAATGTTTTTCTATGGAGCCGTACACATGTCCATATTTTTTTCCTTGAATCAAGGTTGTCCGAGGCAAAAATTGCAGCATGCATGAGTTGCATCCCATTATCGAATCACACACAACCATGTAAGTGAATGAGACGGTCACAAAAATTGGACCACATTCAGATGACAGCTGAGTACAGTTTGATTTTGGACTTTGGATTTCTGTTTTACTTTCTTTACTGTATCCTTTTTTTTGGACTTAACAAGTTTGTTCATGCACAACACCTTCTATTCATGTCAACTGCTATTGTTGTTTTTTTGTTGGGGGGGTGGGGTGAGATAGCATTATACAAATGAAATTACCGTATATACGCGAGTATAAGCCGAGATTTTCAGCCCAAATTTTTGGGCTGAAAGTGCCCCTCTCGGCTTATACTCGAGTCACAGTCGGCGGTGGGGTCGGCGGGTAAGGGGGAGAGAGGGCTGAGGCATACTCACCTAGTCCCGGCGATCCTGGCGCTGTCCCTGCAGTCCCACGGTCTTCGGGTGCCGCAGTTCTTCCCCTGTTCAGAGGTCACGTGGGACCGCTCATTAGAGAAATGAATATGGACTCCACTCCCATAGGGGTGGAGCCGCATATTCATTTCTCTAATGAGTGGTAACGGTGACCGCTGATAGAGGAAGAGGCTGCGGCACCCGGAGACCAGCTGTCCGCGGGAAGGAGCGGGACGCCGGGAGCAGGTAAGTATGTCATATTCACCTATCCCCGTTTCCACACGCCGGGCGCCGCTCCATCTTCCCGGCGTCTCTCCGCACTGACTGTGCAGGTCAGAGGGCGCGATGACACATATAGTGTGCACGCCACCCTCTGCCTGATCAGTCGGAGCTGCAAGCAAGACAGGTGAGTATGGCATTTTTTTTTTTTATTGCAGCAGCCGCAGGCAGCATTATATATACCGGTAGTACGGCTTTATAAGGAGCATCTATGGGGCACAAATGAACAGTGCAGAGCACTATATGGAAGAGCTTTATAAGGAGCATCTATGGGGCATAAATGAACGGTGCAGAGCACTATATGGCACAGTTTTATATGGCACATTTATGGGGCAATAATGAACGGTGCAGAGCACTATATGGCACAGTTTGATATGGCACATTTATGGGGCAATGGTGAACGGTGCAGAACACTATATGGCACAGCTTTATATGGCACGTTTATGGGGCAATAATGAACGGTGCAGAGCATATATGTGGCACAGCTTTATATGGAGCTTCTATGGAGCAATAATGAACAATATGGAGCATTATATGTGGCACAGCTTTATATGGAGCTTCTATGGGGCAATAATGAACAATATGGAGCATTATATGTGGCACAGCTTTATATGGAGCATCTATGGGGCAATAATGAACGGTATGCAGCATTATATGTGGCACAGCTTTATATGGAGCATCTTATGGGGCAATAATGAACGGTATGGAGCATCTATTTTTATTTTTGAAATTCACCGGTAGCTGCTGCATTTCCTACCCTAGGCTTATACTCGAGTCAATAAGTTTTACCAGTTTTTTGTGGCAAAAGTAGGGGGGTCGGCTTATACTCGGGTCAGCTTATACTCGAGTATATTCGGTACTATTTTCAAAAAACTGAGTTCAGATTTTTGTGGATTTTTAGCGTTATTTTTTGGTTGCAAATAATGCTTCAACCAGATGTTTGCTGGTAATCAATGGGAGAATATGAAATATTTTGTACACAATGCATTTTTGTGGCTTGCTTTAGGTGGGGCATTTTAGAGGGCAGTTTCCACTCATAGACTTGAATTAGGGCTCGTGCACGCGAATGTATTTTCAGTGCGAGTTCGATCCGAAAAAAACATCAGATCACACTTGGACCAATGTTTTTCTATGGAGCCGTACACATGTCCATATTTTTTTCCTTGAATCAAGGTTGTCCGAGGCAAAAATTGCAGCATGCATGAGTTGCATCCCATTATCGAATCACACACAACCATGTAAGTGAATGAGACGGTCACAAAAATTGGACCACATTCAGATGACAGCTGAGTACAGTTTGATTTTGGACTGACATAATGAAGAAGGTAGAGAATTTTTTTTCCCCCATCTTCTCCACATCTCAGGAATTCGGATCACACTATGATCACACTCTGATCAAACTCTGATCAGAGTGTGATTAGCATAATCAACTCAATTCTCTTGGATGAGATATGGTCGGTCTGAGCCTTATAGCTCAATTTGAAGCTTCAGCTTTAGAATTCTCGTAGGACATGGTGTTGGCCAGCTTCCTGACTATTATGTAGCACCACCACCTAATTCAGCAATTTCAGATGCCATGACACATTGAACCAAACTATTACTTAAAAGGTTATTCTTATCTTAAGATATGGGTACAATTGGAAATTCCTTCTTAAAAACATGTAACTTTTCAATTTACTTCTTGTTAAAATTCTGCACTGTTTCCCTGAAAATAACACTGTTATTATTTATTTTTGTACAGCTTGGCTGAAATTGCGCAGTGCTTGCAGTCTTTCTCCATTGAGCTTATAAGCACTGCATTGAAGCTGGCCATGATCGCAGCAGTGCACTGTTTGTGCATGATCCCTGCTATTTTTAGTGCTACTGTATTCTTCTGCTCCTGCAGTGGCAAGGCATCCTCTTACATCTGCATCATTGAGTGAACGTATCTACAGAACAAGCAGAACAAAAGGAGTCACCATAAATCACCAATAATGTCGAAAAAATCATTTACAGGAAAATTCACTAAAAAGTATACTTTTCAATACATATGAGTCCAAAAAAGAAGGAAAAAGTTGAGGGGCATCAAAACTGTCCAGTAGGGTTGAGCGAAACGGATTGTTCATTGTCAAAAGTCGCCGACTTTTGGCAAAGTCGGGTTTCATGAAACCCGACCCGATCCCTGTGTGGGGTCGGCCATGCGGTACGCGACTTTCGCGCCAAAGTCACGTTTCGTATGACGCGCTTGGTGCCATTTTTTCAGCCAATGAAGGAGCGTGGGCAGAGTGATGACATAGGTCATAGGGGCGTGGACGCCTATCGTCATCTTGTCGCTTGTGCGCTGCAGCGATTTGCAATGTGTAACACCAGCGAGAGAGAGAGAGAAAAAATTAAAAATAAAAAAAAATATATAAAAAAAATAAATAAAAAAAATCCCATTGACTTTGCATTGGGTTTCGTGTTTCGGTCGATCCCCGACTTTTCGCCATAATCGGCCGATTTCACTCGACTCGACTTTTGAGATAGTCGGGTTTCGCAAAACCCGACTCGACCCTAAAAAAGTAAAAGTCGCTCAATCCTACTGTCCAGTATATGTAGCAGCATTCATGGAAAAAAGTACACTAAGTAAATCACAAAAAAATGCATATAATAAAAAAGGGGTCAAGTGGCCATAGATACACTGCGCAAAAAAATAAACTGAACACTTAAACAACAGAATATAACTCCAAGTAAATCAAACTTCTGTGAAATCAAACTGTCCTCTTAGGAAGCAACACCGTTTGACAATCAATTTCACATGCTGTTGTGCAAACGGAATAGACAACAGATGGAAATTATTGGCAATTATCAAGGCACACTCAAGTGGTTCTGCAGGTGGGGACTACAAACCACATCTCAGTACCAATGCTTCCTGGCTGATGTTTTGGTCACTTTTGAATGTTGTTGTGCTTTCACACTCGTGGTAGCATGAGACGAACTCTACAACCCACACAAGTGGCTCAGGGAGTACAGCTCATCTAGGATGGCACATCAATGCGATCTGTGGCAAGAAGGTTTGCTGTGTCTGTCAGCGTAGTGTCCAGAGGCTGGAGGCTCTACGAGGAGACAGGCCAATACACCAGGAGACATGGAGGGGGCCTTAGGAGGGCAACAACCCAGCAGCAGTACCGCTATCTCAGCCTTTGTGCAAGGAGGAACAAGAGGAGCACTGCCAAAGCGCTGCAAAATGACCTCCAGCAGGCCACAAATGTGCATGTGTCTATACAAATAGTTAGAAACCGACATGAGGATGGTGTGAGTGCCTGACGTCCACAGATGGGGGTTGTGCTCACAGCCCAACACCATGCAGGATGCTTGGCATTTGCCACAGAATACCAGGATGGTCAAATTCACCACTGGTGCCCTGTGCTCTTCACAGATGAAAGCAGGTTTACACTGAGCACATGGAGACACAGTGGAGAGCGATCTGCTGCCTGCAACATCCTTCTGCATGACCAATTTGGCAGTGGGTCAGAAATGGTGTGTGGTGGCATTTCTTTGGAGGGCCGAACAGCCCTCCATGTGCTCGCCAGAGGTAGCCTGACTGCCATTAGGTATTGAGATGAGATCCTCAGACCCCTTGTGAGATGATATGTTGGTGCGGTTGGCCCTGGGTTCCTCCTAATGCAGGACAATGCCAGACCTCATGTGGCTGGAGTGTGTCAGCAGTTCCTGCAAGATGAAGGCATTGAAGCTATAGACTGGCTCGCCCGTTCCCCAGACCTGAATCCGATTGAACACATCTGGGATATCATGTCTCGCACCATCCTCAACGTCACCTTGAACCACAGACTGTCTAGGAGTCAGTGGATGCTTTAGTCCATGTCTGGGAGGAGGTCCCTAAGGAGACAATTTGCCATCTCATAAGGAGCATGCCCATGTGCAGCGCCCCAGGGTCCTGGTCATTGCAGTAATAGCATTTTCCTCTAGGGGGGAGTGATGTTACATTTGAAGGCAATAAAGAAGATCTCTTTACCTGGTATCACAAACATGCAACACACTTCCCACTCCAGTCCACCAGGGGGAGCTATGCTCCTATTTATTAGGGCACTCTTCACAATTAGGTAAAACTGGTGGTCTGGATAGAAAGTCAGTCAGTTCCTGTCAGGCAGACAGAGAGGAAGGAGGAACATTGAGCAGTTGCCGACAGAGTTGATCCCTGACAAGGGTGGGATGCTGTCAGAGGCCTAGATAGAAGGTTACGGAGCTGCGCCTGCCCCACGTGCGGCAGCATCCTAAGAAAGAGACATGAACAGCGAATTGTATTGTAGAGGGTTATTCCTTAAAGGGGTCCTCAGTTAAAAGAGGATTCCAAGTTCTGCACCTGTCCAAGGTTATTTCTTAAAGGGATCCGATGTTTGAAGGGATCCTCAGTTTTTCACAAGTTTCTTTTTGCATCAAAGAACATTTGGATCATGGACGGTGAATGATTCCTGAACTGCTTGTAAATAGTTTGCATCTTCTTAAGGGTGCTCCCTACTGGTTTTACAAGAAGAGCTTTTTGAAGAGACTGTTCCTGATGACCTCGTGTAAGTTCTTGTTATTTGAGAGTTGATCATTGACTTACATATTGGTACTTTGCACTACCTCAGAAAAGACTTGACTTTGCCCTTAACCCCTTTCTGCCAGCTGACAGAATAGTACGTCAGCTAGCAGATCCCCTGCTTTGATCTGGGCTCCGGCGGTGAGCCCACCTCAAAGCCGCGACATGTCAGTTGTTTTGTACAGCTGACATGTGCGCGCAATGAGCGCGAGCGGAATCGCCCATTAACTAGTTAAATTCCTCCGTCAAGCGCTGACAGCGGCATTTAACTAGTCACATGATCGGGGGTCAGCAGTGCATTGCCATAACAACCAGAGGTCTCCTTGAGACCTGTATGGTTGTTGATGGCCGATTGCTTTGAACGCCACCCTGTGGTCAGCGTTCAAAGCAACCCTGCATTTCTGCTACATAGAGGTAATCTGTGCATCACCTCTATGTATCAGAGGCGATCGAGTTGTGCATGCTTCTAGCCTCCTATAGAGGCTATTGAAGCATGCCAAAATTTTTAAAAAAAGTGATTAAAAATATAAAAATAATAAAAAATATATAAAAGTTCAAATCACCCCCCTTTCGCCCCAATCAAAATAAAACAATTAAAAAAAAATCAATCATACACATGTTTGGTATCGCTGCGTTCAGAATCACCCGATCTATCAATAAAAACAAAGGATTAACCTGACCGCTAAATGGCGTAGCGAGAAAAAATCAAAACGCCAAAATTACGTTTTTTTGGTCGCCGCAACATTGCATTAAAATGCAATAACGGGCGATCAAAAGAACGTATCTACACCAAAATAGTATCATTAAAAATGTCAGCTCAGCATGCAAAAAATAAGCCCTCACCTGACCCCAGATCACGAAAATTGAAGACGCTACGGGTATCGGAAAATCACGCAATTTTTTTTTTTTTAAGCAAATTTTGGAATTTTTTTCACCACTTAGATAAAAAAAAACCTAGACATGTTAGGTGTCTATGAACTCGTAATGACCTGGAGAATCATAATGGCAGGTTCCTTTTAGCATTTGGTGAACCTAGCAAAAAAGCCAAACAAAAAACAAGTGTGAGATTGCACTTTTTTTGCAATTTCATCACACTTGGAATTTTTTTCCCGCTTTCTGTTACATGGCATGGTAAAACCAATAGTATCGTTCAAAAGTACATCTCGTCCCACAAAAAAATAAGCCCTCACATGGCCATATTGACAGAAAAATAAAAAAGTTATGGCTCTGGGAAGGAGGGGAGCAAAAAACGGAAATGAAAAAGCGGAAAAAGCTCCAGGGGTGAAGGGGTTAAAGGGAATGTTTACTTGTTGCACTTTGCCTAAAAGTGATAATGTTTGAAAGTATTGAGCAGTTAGATAGAAATGATGCTTACATAGCTGATAGTATGTAGCTAGAAAATAATAATAAAATTGAGGTTGAGATAGAGAATAGAAAATGTTTAATAATGCAATTCTGAATAAAATAAAGAGATACCAAAAGGGAGCTTGTCACGGAACATCAGCTAGGCGGAGTTGGTACGATAGGAGAACAGCTGAGCAGACGTGAGAGTCTGTAGCTCCAGGTAGAGAGAAGGAACTGAGAATTAATTTGAATCTGACGTTTGATGTATTCTGAATAAACAGAAGGAAAATGCAGTGAGCCCATGGGGGTTGATAGACAGTCCTGCTTATGAAGAAGAGTAATAATAAAGAATAATGTTGATTTGCACTTTGCGGTTCTATGTTACCTCAGAGGGTACTTGCACTTAATAGATAGTATACCTGTACGGGTAATTGTATTTCATAGCTAGTTAATAACTGTTTCCTACTTGACTTAAAGTCACGCGCACAATGTAAATATGTTTTTGTTTGCAACGTTCAAGTGTCCTCACCTCCCATAAAGGGAAGCTTAGTATATTAACTTGTTTTATAGCATTCAAAAATTGCATGTCTTTTTGCTAATGTATTGTTGTTTTCTTTTCCCAGTCGCGGAGTACTGGATTTAACTGGGGGGGAGTGCAGCGCCCCAAGGTCCTGGTCGTTGCAGTAATATCATTCTCCTCTAGGGGGGAGTGATGTTATGTTTGAAGGCAATAAAGGAGATCTCTTTACCAGGTATCACAAACATGCAACACACTTCACGCTCCAGTCCACCAGGGGGAGCTATGCTCCTATTTATTAGGGCACTCTACACAATTAAGTAAAACTGGTGGTCTGGATAGAAAGTCAGTCAGTTCCTGTCAGGCACACAGAGAGGAAGGAGGAACATCGAGCAGTTGCCAACAGACTTGGTCCCTGACAGGGGTGGGATCCTGTCAGAGGCCTAGGTGGAAGGTTACGGAGCTGCGCCTGCCCCACGTGCGGCAGCATCCTAAGAAAGAGACACGAACAGCGAATTGTATTGTAGAGGATGAGAAATGAAGTCATAGCAAAAGGAGAGGAAACCAGAAGGAGTTCTGCCCTGCACAGGCTGCCTCCTTTTGAAGCGCAGGATCCAGTAGCCGGAACACCGAGGGAGCAACAGTCTCCATGCCTTGCTCCAGAGACCGGCAGGACAGCTAATTTCAAGTTACTGATCCACCCTATACCCAGGAGGCACAGTGGCAACTTGTGGGGGCCGGGGCGTGCTAGAGTCCCTGTAAAAAGCCTTATGAGAAGCTCAGCAGTAAGGTACTACAACACCCAGGCGCTAGAGGAAAGCTACTGATTTCCACCTGGATAAGGGGACTTTGGAATTGCCTCCAAACCGGCCGGACTCTGCCTGCCCCGTGATCTGTGCTCTGGACTGTGGATGCTGAAGCCTTCAGTAAAAGGTGAAAAGACTGCAACCTTGTGTCCTCGTTCTTCACTGCGCCTTACACCATCCACCATCTACCATCTACACACTGGGAAGCCCTGGGGACATACTTCACCTGTGGGAAGGTATACCATCTAGCTGCCATAACATCACTCCAGCGGACCCCTTAGCAGCGTCGGTCACCATGATCAAGTACCACAAGTGGTGTCACAATCATATCCCTTTAAAGACCTTTCCCTTTTATCAACGGACCTCCCGAGGGCCACGGACCGGGTCAGCCACCGTGACATCCCCCTTGAGAACCGAAGGACCCGGTACTGAGTACCCCACTGCCCTACGGGGGCAATCCACATGCATTGTAGGGAGGTCATACAGGCACTTGGTGGCCACACATACAACCGAGCATCATTTCCATGTCTTGAGGCATTTCCACTGAAGTTGGATCAGCCTGTAATTTGATTTTCCACTGTGATTTTGAGTATCATTCCAAATTCATACCTCCATGGGATATTAATTTTGATTGACAGTGATCATTTTCAAGTTTCATTCTTATTAATGCATTCCACTATGTAATGAATAAAGATTTGCAACTGAAATATTTAATTTGGTGATATCTAGGATGTGGGATTTTAGTGTTCCCTTTATTTTTTGAGCAGTGTATAAAGGAGTAGATTATACATAGTGCTGCTTACCCATGATCGGGAAGGATAGAATGAGCCCCCAAATGCTGAACCAGGGAAATTATAGCAAGGTGATTCATTAATGGGGTTGTCCACTACAAGAACAACCCCTCCGTAAATGAAATGTTTGGCCCCGATAAAATAATAAAGCCTATACTCACCTTCTGTGTCAGCTCTGTTCCCGCGTTGTCGGCACTCGCTCTCCTGGGGCTGTGATATGGTATTGTGACACAGCGCTGGTGTCACTGTCTCCACCTTCGTATGAACTGAACATGAAAAGGAACCAGGGGTGAGCTGTAGCCCGGACTTCCTCTTCATGTTCAATTTGTCTGAAGTCGGAGACAATGACACCAGCGCTCATTGGGAGTCGGGCATCATGTGTCATTCCACCACATCACAGCCCCGGGACCGAGAGTGCTGACACTGCTGGAACAGAGTAGGCATGGGAAGCGAGTATAGGCTTTATTATTTTATCAGGGTATAACATTTAGTTTCAGAAGGGGTTTATATACAATAAAAAGGTGATTTATTGTATATAAAAAAGAGCCAGAAAAAATCCAACAACAATAAAAAAGCAAACGCGTTTCAGACTCAGTCCTTATTCATTGCAATGAGTAAGAACTACAGGTGCTTCTCACAAAGTTAGAATATCGTCAAAAAGTTAATTTATTCCAGTTTTTCAATACAAAAAAGTGAAACCCATATATTATATAGAGTCATTACAAACAGAGTAATCTATTTCAGGTGTTTATTTCTGCTAATGTTGATGATTATGGTTTACAGCCAATGAAAACCCAAAAGTAATTATCTCAGTAAATTAGAATAATTAACAAAAAATACCTGCAACGTTCCAGTCTGTTTCAGTAGGCTCCACAATCATGGTGAAGACTGCTGACTTGACAGATGTCCAGAAGACAGTCATTGACACACTCCACAAGGAGGGTAAGCCACAAAAAGTCATTGCTATAGAAGCTGGCTGTTCACAGAGTGCTTTATCCAAGCATATTAATGGAAAGTTGAATGGAAGGAAAACGTCTGGTAGAAAAAGGAGCACAAGCAAACGGGATAACCGCAGCCTTGAAAGGATTGCTAAGAACATCTGTAAGGAGTTTGTATGTTCTCCCCGTGTTTGCATGGGTTTCCTCCCACATTCCAAAGACATACTGATAGGGAATTTAGATTGTGAGCCACATCAGGGGACAGCGATGATAATGTGTGCAAACTGTAAAGCGCTGCGGAATATGTTAGCGCTATATAAAAATAAAGATTATTATTATTATTATTATTATTAAAAAGGCCATTCAAAAATTTGAGTGGACTGCTGCTGGAGTTATTGCTTCAATAGCCACCACACAGACGTATCCAGGACATGGGCTACAAGAGTCACATTCCTTGTGTCAAGCAACTCACGACCAATAGAAAACTCCGGAAGTGTCTTACCTGGGCCAAGGAGAAAAAGAACTGGACTGTTGCTCAGTGGTCCAAGGTGTTGTTTTCAGATGAAAGTCAATTTTGCATTTCATTTACAAATCAAGGTCCCAGATCTGGAGGGAGAGTGGAGAAGCACAGAATTCAAGCTGCTTGAGGTCTAGTGTGAAGTGTCCACAATCAGTGATGTTTGGGGAGCCATGTCATCTGCTGGTGTAGGTCCACTTTGTTTTATCCAGAACAAAGTCAACGCAGCCGACTACAAGGAAATTTTAGAGAACTTCGTGCTTTCCTCTGCCGACAAGCTTTTTGGAGATGGAAATTTCAATCTCCAGCTGCTTGATTGGCCAGCAAACCTGCCTGACCTTAACCCCATAGAGATTCTATGGGGTATTGTCAAGAAGAAGATGAGAGACACCAGATCTAACAATGTAGACGAGCTGAAGGCTGCTATCAAAGCAACGTGGGCTTCCATAACACCTCAGTAGTGCCACTTGCTGATCGCCTCCATGCCAAGATGACTTCACCTTGCTGAAATTTCCATTTTTATGTAGAAGGGAATTTATAGATTTGTTCTTTTTAAAAAAAAATGCTTTTAAAATTCACTGTGCACAGCCATATTGGAGACACAATCTTTTTTACTGTATTGTCCTCATAAAGATGTTCAAGGTTGCCATGAGTTTGAGCTAATTGGCACAGAAATGTCAACGTCTATACAATATAAGGCTGGCCTCACACTAGCGTGTTTTACAGCGTGGGACGAGACTGATCATTGGAAGGTATGGAATATGGTTGTTTGTTTGTTTTACATTTGTTCCAAGTGACAAGGGTCTTCAGGTGGATTACCAGTATAATAAAATACTAAAACAACCTGTGTTTTTAGTTCACTAAAAGACTTTGTAAGAATGTGTGTTTTTTTTAACCATTTCATACAATTGGATTAATAATGGATAGATGTCAGAATTGACACCTCTCCATTATTAATCTGGCTTAATGTCACCTTACAATAGCAAGGTGACATTAACTCTTCATTACCCCATATCCCACTGCTACACGGGAGTGGGAAGAGAGTGGCCAAGTGCCAGAATAGGCGCATCTTCCAGATGTGCCTTTTCTGGGGTGGCTGGGGGCAGGTGTTTTTAGCCAGGGGGGCCCAATAACCATGGACCCTCTCCAGGCTATTAATATCTGCCCTCAGTCACTGGCTTTACCACTCTGGCGGAGAAAATTGCGCGGGAGCCCACGCCAATTTTTTCCGCGATTTAACCCTTAACTTTAATAGCTAGAGCGCCCAAATTTTGCACATACACACTACTAACATTAGTAGTGTGGAATATGCAAAAAAAAGGGGATATGAGATGGTTTACTGTATGTAAACCATGTCTCATATCATGTCGGGTTTGAGAAGGAGATAGCAAAAGCCGGCAATTGAATTACCGGCTTTTAAGCTATCTAGCGCTGTATGATATATTAATATATATATACAGTTAGGGCCAGAAATATTTGGACAGTGACACAAGTATTGTTATTTTAGCTGTTTACAAAAACATGTTCAGAAATACAATTATATATATAATATGGGCTGAAAGTGCACACTCCCAGCTGCAATATGATAGTTTGCACATCCAAATCGGAGAAAGGGTTTAGGAATCATAGCTCTGTAATGCATAGCGTCCTCTTTTTCAAGGGACCAAAAGTAATTGGACAATGGACTCTAAGGGCTGCAATTAACTCTGAAGGCGTCTCCCTCGTTAACCTGTAATCAATGAAGTAGTTAAAAGGTCAGGGGTGGATTCCAGGTGTGTGGTTTTGCATTTGGAAGTTGTTGCTGTGAGCAGACAACATGCGGTCAAAGGAACTCTCAATTGAGGTGAAGCAGAACATCCTGAGGCTGAAAAAAAAGAAAAAATCCATCAGAGAGATAGCAGACATGCTTGGAGTAGCAAAATCAACAGTTGGGTACATTCTGAGAAAAAAGGAATTGACTGGTGAGCTTGGGAACTCAAAAAGGCCTGGGCGTCCACGGATGACAACAGTGGTGGATGATCGCCGCATACTTAATTTGGTGAAGAAGAACCCGTTCACAACATCAACTGAAGTCCAGAACACTCTCAGTGAAGTAGGTGTATCTGTCTCTAAGTCAACAGTAAAGAGAAGACTCCATGACAGTAAATACAAAGGGTTCACATCTAGATGCAAACCATTCATCAATACCAAAAATAGACAGGCCAGAGTTAAATTTGCAGAAAAACACCTCAAGAAGCCAGCTCAGTTCTGGAAAAGTATTCTATGGACAGATGAGACAAAGATCAACCTGTACCAGAATGATGGGAAGAAAAAAGTTTGGAGAAGAAAGGGAACGGCACATGAGCCAAGGCACACCACATCCTCTGTAAAACATAGTGGAGGCAACGTGATGGCATGGGCATGCATGGCTTTCAATGGCACTGGGTCACTTGTGTTTATTGATGACATAAGAGCAGACAAGAGTAGCCGGATGAATTCTGAAGTGTACCGGGATATACTTTCAGCCCAGATTCAGCCAAATGCTGCAAAGTTGATTGGACGGCGCTTCATAGTACAGATGGACAATGACCCCAAGCATACAGCCAAAGCTACCCAGGAGTTCATGAGTGCCAAAAAGTGGAACATTCTGCAATGGCCAAGTCAATCTCCAGATCTAAACCCAATTGAGCATGCATTTCACTTGCTGAAATCCAGACATAAGACAGAAAGACCCACAAACAAGCAAGACCTGAAGGCTGCGGCTGTAAAGGCCTGGCAAAGCATTAAGAAGGAGGAAACCCAGCGTTTGGTGATGTCCATGGGTTCCAGACTTAAGGCAGTGATTGCCTCCAAAGGATTTGCAACAAAATATTGAAAATAAATATATTTTGTTTGGGTTATGTTTATTTGTCCAATTACTTTTGACCTCCTAAAATGTGGAGTGTTTGTAAAGAAATGTGTACAATTCCTACATTTTCTATCAGATATTTTTGTTCAACCCTTCAAATTAAACGTTACAATCTGCACTTGAATTCTGTTGTAGAGGTTTCATTTCAAATCCAATGTGGTGGCATGCAGAGCCCAACTCGCGAAAATTGTGTCACTGTCCAAATATTTCTGGCCCTAAGTGTATATATATATATATATATATATATATCTCACTGACATATATATATATATAGACAGTATATATGTTTTTACGATTTTTTGAGAACATGGATCCATTGTATGTCCGTATGTCGATTTTGCAAGCCTACGAGAAAATTGCGCAGTACGGATGCCATACGGATTACATACGGAGGATGCCATGCGCAAAATACGCTGACACACCCTGCCTATGGATGAGATACGGACTACTATTTTGGGGACTTTTCTGCGTATTACATCTGTAAATTATGGACCATATTTTTATACGCTGAGTGTGAGGCCGGCCTAAAGGAACTGATGATGTGCAGCACGCCCACCCCCCACTCATCTAGACAATGAAACTGGAGTTGCATACAGAGGCTCATCTGTGTTGGTATTTGGCCATATCAGGCCTCAGGTAGTGAAATGGAGCTGTCAAGTTTTTTATGTGAATGAATACTTAAGGTGAAAAAACTGAATAGAAAAAAATATGTTTATAGTTAAAGGGAACCTGTCATGTAAGCTAACGCTATTAACGCTATTAACCTGCAGATTAGTAGCGTGATTTTACATGACAGGTTTCCTTTTACGAACTACTGGTAAATATTATGTTATTTTTTACTTCTGAAATTACTAATTTCGCATTACACTTGGGCCATTTTTTTCCACCAGTATTTCTCTCTCTTCGTGGTTAACAGGATTGATTTAATAACATTCTATAACATATAGTTGCATTACGTAGTATTTTTATGACACAGCATGCATAAAAATATTAACTAATCAGTAAAATCAAAGTATAAGTATTGATATTAAATGTTATAGTCAATATAGCTGTGGAACATTCAGTATACTGCATGAGTATTAGTTATTGATAAATTACCTTTACAGAAGCCTGTAGTCAGGTAGAAAAAAAAGCCTCAGAAAAGGCAATTGTAGACGAACGTATTTTCAGTCTGACAAAACATCGGATCACACATCGACCAACGTTATGCTATTCGAGTTCCGATTTCCATGGACTGACACAGTTGAGAAGATAGAGAAAAACCTTTCTTATTAGTGATGAGCGAATATACTCGTTACTCGAGATTTCTCGAGCACACTCGGGGGTCCTCCGAGTATTTTTTAGTGCTCGGAGATTTAGTTTTTCTTGCCACAGCTGAATGATTTACATCTGTTAGCCAGCATAAGTACATGTGGGGATTCCCTAGCAACCAGGCAACCCCCACATGTACAGGTCCTTCTCAAAAAATTAGCATATAGTGTTAAATTTCATTATTTACCATAATGTAATGATTAGAATTAAACTTTCATATATTATAGATTCATTATCCACCAACTGAAATTTGTCAGGTCTTTTATTGTTTTAATACTGATGATTTTGGCATACAACTCCTGATAACCCAAAAAACCTGTCTCAATAAATTAGCATATTTCACCCATCCAATCAAATAAAAGTGTTTTTTAATAACAAACAAAAAAACCAACAAATAATAATGTTCAGTTATGCACTCAATACTTGGTCGGGAATCCTTTGGCAGAAATGACTGCTTCAATGCGGCGTGGCATGGAGGCAATCAGCCTGTAACACTGCTGAGATGTTATGGAGGCCCAGGATGCTTCAATAGCGGCCTTAAGCTCATCCAGAGTGTTGGGTCTTGCGTCTCTCAACTTTCTCTTCACAATATCCCACAGATTCTCTATGGGGTTCAGGTCAGGAGAGTTGGCAGGCCAATTGAGCACAGTAATACCATGGTCAGTAAACCATTTACCAGTGGTTTTGGCACTGTGAGCAGGTGCCAGGTCGTGCTGAAAAATGAAATCTTCATCTCCATAAAGCATTTCAGCCGATGGAAGCATGAAGTGCTCCAAAATCTCCTGATAGCTAGCTGCATTGACCCTGCCCTTGATGAAACACAGTGGACCAACACCAGCAGCTGACATGGCACCCCACACCATCACTGACTGTGGGTACTTGACACTGGACTTCAGGCATTTTGGCATTTCCTTCTCCCCAGTCTTCCTCCAGACTCTGGCACCTTGATTTCCGAATGACATGCAAAATTTGCTTTAATCAGAAAAAAGTACTTTGGACCACTTAGCAACAGTCCAGTGCTGCTTCTCTGTAGCTCAAAAGTGGCTTTACCTGGGGAATGCGGCACCTGTAGCCCATTTCCTGCACACGCCTGTGCACAGTGGCTCTGGATGTTTCCACACCAGACTCAGTCCACTGCTTCCTCAGGTTCCCCAAGGTCTGGAATCGGTCCTTCTCCACAATCTTCCTCAGGGTCCGGTCTCCTCTTCTCGTTGTACAGCGTTTTCTGCCACATTGTTTCCTTCCAACAGACTTACCATTGAGGTGCCTTGATACAGCACTCTGGGAACAGCCTATTTGTTGAGAAATTTCTTTCTGGGTCTTACCCTCTTGCTTGAGGGTGTCAATGATGGCCTTCTTGACATCTGTCAGGTCGCTAGTCTTACCCATGATGGGGGTTTTGAGTAATGAACCAGGCAGGGAGTTTATAAAAGCCTCAGGTATCATTTGAATGTGTTTAGAGTTAATTAGTTGATTCAGAAGATTAGGGTAATAGGTCGTTTAGAGAACCTTTTCTTGATATGCTAATTTATTGAGACAGGTTTTTTGGGTTATCAGGAGTTGTATGCCAAAATCATCAGTATTAAAACAATAAAAGATCTGACAAATTTCAGTTGGTGGATAATGAATCTATAATATATGAAAGTTTAATTGTAATCATTACATTATGGTAAATAATGAAATTTAACACTATATGCTAATTTTTTGAGAAGGACCTGTACTTATGCTGGCTAGCAGATGTAAATCATTCAGCTGCGGCGATGAAAACTAAATTTCCGAGCACTAAAAAATACTCGGAGGACACCCGAGCGTGCTCGAGAAATCTCGAGTAACGAGTATATTCGCTCATCACTATTTCTTATCCAAGATAATCAGATCACTCTATGCTCACACTCTGATCAGAGTTTAGTCAAAGTGTGATTTGCATGATTGACCCAATTCTGTCAGATGAGAGAACACAGAGTCGTCCGACACTAGCCTAATAATGTAAATAGTTGGCAGGAAACAAAAGTTGGGAGACATCTTATTGGCACAAAGAAATGGGATAGACAGAAGAAAACCACACCAATGCTTACACTTCAGTGGAAACATATTTAGGAAACAATCTTATTTTCTCATGCAGTTTTGAAGAGTTTCTGTGGAGTTATTTTTAACTAAAGTTGTGTTTTCCAACTTTTCATTGGACAGTACCTAATTTGGAGCATCAGGAGTTTGAAAGCGTTTTTCAAAATTTGAAGCAGAAGAAAAATGCTTAGAATATTGAACATATGACCAGAATGTGATTTTACGATAGAGATGAGGAAGAATCTTTCAAGCATTTTATTAGCGAATATTTTTCAGGGATTTTTTTTTTAGCACACTTGGTCCAAAAGACTCTTCAAAAAAATCTCTGTGTGCACAGATCTTTACATTCTTTATCTAAGGGCAGTCCCACACGTCCAGATAATTCCGGTACCGGAAAAAATCGGTACCGGAATTATCCGTGTCTGTGTGCCCTACGTTTCTGTGGTACATCAGTGTGGCACACGTGCGGCACACGTGTGCCGCCCGTGTGCCCACTGGGTACCACACACACGGTGCTGGGTACCACACGTACCAGCATCTGGTGCTGAAGCTGCAATTAATATGAATATTAGTGTTTAAAATGCAGATCCAGGTCCTTTGGGAGGCGGAGCCGCATATTCATGATTTTAAT
This sequence comes from Ranitomeya imitator, assembly GCF_032444005.1. Taxonomy (NCBI): domain Eukaryota; kingdom Metazoa; phylum Chordata; class Amphibia; order Anura; family Dendrobatidae; genus Ranitomeya; species Ranitomeya imitator. The sequence goes on from NC_091286.1 coordinate 341,000,720, forward strand.
CGGCGGCCCCACGTGACCGCATACAGGAGAAGCTGCGGCCAGGAGAGGATGCTGCGGCGAGGGATCCGGAAGCTAGGTGAGTATTTTAATCACAGCGGGGGGGGCGCACAGGGGGTGGGAGGGGGGGGGACCTGGATCTGCATTTTAAACACTAATATTCATATGTTCCCTGCAGCAGACGCTGCTGCAGGGAACATATGAATCGCGGCTTCAGCACCAGTGGGGGGGACAGCGCTTAATGTAGCGCTGTCTCCTGCACGGCACACGGACTGCACACGGACAATGTCCGTGTGCGGTACGTGTTTTACATGGACCCATTGACTTTAATGGGTCCGTGTAATCCATGCGCTCCCACGAACACTGACATGTCTCCGTGTTTGGCACACGGAGACACGGTCCGCAAAAAATCAATGACATCTGAAAAGATGCATTGATTTTTATGTGTCTACGTGTGTCAGTGTCTCCGGTACGTGAGGAAACTGTCACCTCACGTACCAGAGCCACTGACGTGTGAAACTGGCCTGACAGAGATTTCCATGGTATCAGTGCTCTAATTTTACGTTGGTGTAGAAACTTTCCAAGCCATGAGGAATGACCCCTCACTATAGGGATAGTCCGGGATATTGAGACCTCTGAACTGACCTTCAGATATAAATCTAGATATTTCAAATAGGAATGTCCAAAGCACCAGAGCTATCCGTCCGCAAACGTAGCAAAGTTTCTGTTTCAGATGGGCTCAACCTTTTCTCCTCTACTATGCCTTTCTTGTGTAGCAATCCCTGCATGTGTTGCCGCTATCTAAGGGTACGTGTTCACGTTCAGGATGGCCGGCGGTTTGGACGGAGCGGCAAAATCGCTCTGCCCCCTTCTGGGGACGCGATGATGCCAGATGTGTTCATTGCACACATCCGGTATCATTGCACCCCACACATAGGGCCCTGTGTTATACCTTGCGGCGGCGCAGCGTCGCCGCAAGGTAAACGGACATGCTGCGATCTAAAAAGATGCGCCGCATGTCCGGAATTGCAGGGCCGCCGGATGCGTGTTACCATGCATAGTGGAGATGGGATTTCATTAAATCCCCTCCACTATGCTGTAACATCTGGACACTGCGTGTTTGACGCTGCGCCTCTATGCAGCGTCAAACACGCAGCGTTTCCTGAACATGGAAACATACCCTTACAGCCACGAGACATGCAGCCTCGGCGTCTCGAGCATATATGTCGAGCACGCCAAAGTCACTCGGTTAGCACACGAGCATGTTCGGATAACAGCTTATCCAAGCACATTCACTCATCACTAGTTATAATTATTTTCATCTTAACTTATTTCTTGACTGTTTTTTTAAGAAGATTAATATTTTCAAAACCATTCATTAGAAACTTTTAACAAAAAATGTAAAGCGTGATTATTTGGTTATTTTTTCAGTGGCTGTTCCAATAACTAAATGTACGCTACTGAGTCTGAATCGAAACGGTTACCTTCTATACAAGATTCTAATTTCCATATTATACGACTGCTATTTCTTTAGCTTTGTAAACTACATATATAATAAAAATGAATCAATATTACAACTTATCACAATGACTCTAGATCTGCCAACTTTATGGATATATGATTTTTTGTAATAATGCCCATTAAAGTGTCAAGATCTTGCAGCTTGGTGGCTCTGGGGTTAGCATTGTTGCTTTGTAGCTCTGGAGTCCTGGGTTCAAATCCCACCAAGGACAACACCTGCAAGGAGTTTGCATGCTCTCCCTGTGTTTGAGTGGATTTCTTCGGGTTCTCTGGTTTTCTATCACAACCCAAAGACATACTGATAGGGAGTTTAGAATATGAGCCCCAATAGGGACAGCATTGATGTCTATAGAGCGCTGTGGAATATGATGGTGCTCTATAAATGAGTGAAATTAACAAATCTAAAAGACATAAGTGCTTTATGCCTCACTTGCTCATTTTTACAACTTGACCCCATGGACATGATAGATTTTTCATTCTTTGTCGACAACTGAGGTATCGCTTTTACGAGAAAATACCACTGCAGTACAATATTTAATAGACCATTCTATATGCAAATTGCCCCTTCAGAGAAAAAGAGGATTTGAACTCTATAGCGCCACCTTTTGGAAGTAGCGATCCTACAAGTCACAATCAACCCTTTAACGAGTCTTGCAATATGACTTAGGATAGATCATTCTACAATTTTTCATCAATCTGGCAGAAATTCTCCATATGTTTCTGTATGAAATTGCTATGACATTATGATTAGTGTGGGGTTGACCTCTTGGATTCCCATCAATCACAAGGTAGATAAATCAAGGAACCCTCTGCCTAATCTTGGCATACCCCAATTCAAAGGAACCTTCTGTGCAAGGAATTAAGTTGTGTTGTAGTTACATGTACAAAAGGCAAATTGGACCATAACTGTGTCGGGAAAAATTGTGAAGGATTTCTGAGGGTCTCTGCACTTGGGGTCGCATGGTTAGTAAGTGACCAGTTACATCCTAGCTAAATTCATCACTTACTATAGTGGCAATACCGTTTTTATTGTGGTGTCTCCAAATCTTCACATTTATGAAAATGTCAAAACACACAACAAAACTGGACTGTATATAAATATATCTTTTTTTTCTTTTTTCTAAATGGCTATCATTCACTTGTCCATCGATCCAGTTTTTATTTCCTTCCAGCATGCTACAAACATGTGGATGGCAGCTGATGTGGAGATTCACTCCATAGTTTCCTATTAGGTTGCCCCTCACCCAGTCCATCTTGAACCTTCAAAGGTAAAATGGCGGGATGGCAACTGATGCAGTTTACTTAAGTTGTGATCAGTTGAGGCACAGGAAAACTGATTCTCATAAAGCAAATAAATGGAAGCCCATCTAAGGCTATGTGCACACATTGCGGATTAGCCTTAGGAATTTCTGGTGCGAACTCTGCCTCTCCTGGCAGAAAACACAGCTGCGGATTTATTGCGGTTTTTTTGCGGATAAGCAACGTTTTTTGTGCGGTTTTGCTGCGGTTTTTTTTGCGTATTTACTGCATTTTTTACCCCTGCAGATTTCTATAATAGAATGGGTACAAAAACGCTGCAGATCCACAAAAATGAAGTGACATGCTACTTCTTTTAATCCGCAGCGTTTCCGCACCTGATTTTTCGCAACGTGTGCACAGCTTTCTTTTTTCTCATTGATTTACATTGTACTGTAAATCAATTGCGGATCTGCAGCGTTTCTGCACCGCAAAAAACACTGCGGATCCGCAGAGAATCCGCAACGTGTGCACATACCCTAAAGGATGAATTTTACACTGCTCAGCGTTAAACGACAGCACACCGGCAAGATGTTTGTGGCTGGCTTTTTGAATAAAAGCCTGTTTATACAGGCTGTCCACGCTTCCAATGCGTACTGAACGGTCTGCACTATATCATTCAGTCCATATAGGCTGCCATTATTTTTTGCAGCAGAGGTCCTGTTTACGGATCCTGTTTTGGGGCAAACCAAAAGATAATTTTCCCCGAAAAGCGAGCTTTTTGATTGGATGTTTATCAGCCTGTTTTGCATGAATATGATGAAGTAAGCATTCCTAACAATGCTCATTCACAATAATCATGCAGTGTTATGCATTTAAGGGTGGGTTTACAACACCCAATTTGCGGCACTAAACATCTGCCAATCAGTTACTTATTTGCTTATCAGCGGTCGTCTAATACACCAACAGGCGTCATTTAATATATGTAGAGAATTATCAGTAATAGATTGATCTATAAGCATAGGCTGCCATTGTTCTCGGCAGCACAGGTCTTGTTTACACAGAAAGATGTGCTGTTGAGAATGAAGATCTTTTAACCCCGGCCCTTTCTGACATCGGGGGGCGTAATAGTATGCCGATGTCAGACTCCCTCCCTTTGATGTGGGCTCTGGCGGTGAGCCCACATCTTTTCCAGCACATGTCAGCTGTTTTTAATAGCTGACATGTGCCTCTAGCAGCTGCGGGTGGAATCACAATCCACCTACAGATGTGAACTAGCTAAATGCCGCTGTCAACTCTGATAGCGACATTTAACACTCGCTTCCAGCAAGCGTGCCGGATATCCCACCCATCGGCGCATGTGTTACATGACCGCGGGTCGCCGATGGGTTGGTATGACAACAAGAGATCTCCAGCAGACCTCTATGGTTGTCACTGCCGGATTGCTATGAGCGCCGTCTGGAGGTTGGCGCTCATAGCTAATGAGTAATTCTGCTACATACAGGCGATCTGATCATTGCCTGTACAGTATGTAGCAGAGCCGATGGGGTTGTGGCAGCTTCTAGTCTCCCATGGAGACTACTGAAGCATGCCAAAAGTAAAAAAAAGTTTTTAAAAATATTTAAAAAATGTAAAAAAATAAAAGTTCAAATCACCCCCTTTTCGCTCCATTCAAAATAAAACAACTAAAAAAAATCAAACATACACATATTTGGCATCGCCGACTTCAGAATTGCCCGATCTATCAATAAAAAAAAAGGATTAACCTCATCGCTAAATGGCGCAGGGAGAAAAAAGTCAAAATGCCAAAATTACGTTTTTTTGGTTTGCCGCGACCCTGCAATAAAATGCAATAACAGGCGATCAAAAGATCGTATCTGCACCAACATGATATCATTAACAACGTAAGCTCGGCACGCAAAAAATATGCACTCACCCAACCCGAGGTCCCGAAAAAATGGAGATGCTAACGGTATCGGAAAATGGCGCAATTTTTTTTTTTAACAGATTGGAATTTTTTTTTTACCACTTAGATAAAAAAGAACCTAGACATGTTTGGTGTCTATGAACTCGTAATGACCTGGAGAATCATAATGGCAGGTCAGTTTTAGCATTAGTGAACATAGTAAAAGGGCAAAACAAAGAACAACTGTGGAATTGCACTTTTTTTGCAATTTCACCACACTTGGAATTTTTTTCCCAATAAAAACAAATGGTGTTGTTCAAAAGTACAACTCGTTCCACAAAGAACAATCTCCCACATGGTCATTTTGACTGAAAAATAAAAAAGTTATGGCTCTGGGAAGAAGAGGAGCAAAAAATGAAAACGCAAAAATGAAAATACCTCCGGTCATGAAGGGGTTAAACAAACCAAAAGATAATGTCACCTGATGATCGAGCATTTTATGCATTAGTCAGAAGATTAGCAGCCTGTACACACTATATGATTATCGATAAAAGAACGTTCCAAGGAGCATCCATTCACGATAATAATGCAGTGTAAAAGCACTAGAAAATTGATTAATGGCGACCACAATAGTTTCTGTTGTATTGTGTCTTTATGACTGTAATAAAATTATAAGAGTTATTATCTTATATGTCATTTTCAATAACATTTACTACAAAACTGTGGCAATGTCTAAGTCTACAGATAACTATGGAGTACAAACTGACAAATGAGTTATGGATTACATAATAATTGACTCAAACAAATATGTTACTATGTTTTATCACACTTTTACCTCCTCCACCTATTCCCAAACATTAAAAGAAACAGGGCTCATTTTATACCATTACCTGTATGAACATATATATGCTGTAAGTTTCAAAATACAGATGTAAATTCTCTATATGAAGAGCTAAATCGTTATCATTAGAAATAGAAGCAGTGACCTTTCATAAAAAATGAAATATATCACATCTGATCAGGTATAATAATTGATTAATTTCAGTGAGGGCTTGTGCAGATGACCGTATGTTCGATCCCAGTGCGATCCAAGAAAACATAAGATCACACTCGAACTAATGTTAGTCTATGGGGCCGTCCGATTTTTTTACTTGGTCAGAGATTGTACGAGGAAAAATGGCAGCATGCACAAATTGCATCAGATATTCGGATCACACTTGGCCATGCAAGTCAATCAGTCCGTGGAAAACATCGGACCTCACTCTGATGATACCAAAGTGTGGTGTGAGTTACACAAACTGAGAAAATGGAGAAGTTGGAGAAAATTGTTTTACATCTTCTCAACATCCGAGAAAATCAGATCACACTCTGATCTAACTCTGATCTAACTCTGATCTAACTTGGATCTAACTCTGATCTAACTCTGAGCTAACTTTGATCTAACTCTGATGTAACTCTGATCTAACTCTGAGCTAACTTTGATCTAACTCTGATGTAACTCTGATCTAACTCTGAGCTAACTTTGATCTAACTCTGATCTAACTCTGAGCTAACTTTGATCTAACTCTGATCTAACTCTGAGCTACCTTGGATCTAACTCTGATGTAACTCTGATCTAACTCTGAGCTAACTTTGATCTAACTCTGATCTAACTCTGATCTAACTCTGAGCTAACTTTGATCTAACTCTGATCTAACTCTGATCTAACTCTGAGCTAACTTTGATCTAACTCTGAGCTAACTCTGATCTAACTCTGAGCTAACTTTGATCTAACTCTGATCTAACTCTGAGCTAACGTTGATCTAACTCTGATCTAACTCTGAGCTAACTTTGATCTAACTCTGATGTAACTCTGATCTAACTCTGAGCTAACTTTGATCTAACTCTGATCTAACTCTGAGCTAACTTTGATCTAACTCTGATCTAACTCTGAGCTAACTTTGATCTAACTCTGATCTAACTCTGAGCTAACTTTGATCTAACTCTGATCTAACTCTGAGCTAACTTTGATCTAACTTTGATCTAACTCTGATCTAACTCTGATCTAACTCTGACTAGAGTGTGATTTCCATAATCGGCTCAATTCTCTCAGATGATACGCTGGTGTCACCCTAGCCTAAAGTAATATCATGGCAAAAGTTGATCGTATTACGTAAAGAACATATTACACGCGTTGGCTATTTATCACTATTTCCAGTCCTCTGTTTTGTGAGACAACAATAACCATACTGTTAAAAAGTGTCAATGCCCCTAACATTTTAGGGATATCATTATTCCTATAGTAAACATTATCACAGTTGTTCCTATGAGAGCCTCCCCTTATCAGTGCAACCATTTGTTAAGCAAACTGCTCACATTTGCTGCTGTGATTGGTGTCCTGATGTCTCTTTTACTGGAGAAAGGACATGATCCCAGCTGACAAATGTACAGATAATTGACCAGGCTTCTCTACCTCTACACTGCTGCCGCCCCTGGGAAAGAACAGTGTGCACTGCCATACTAGAACAATATATGGGGGGAACTGTCACAAAATACGAACCTATCCATGCACGAAATCATAACATATTAATACTATGAAAGGACATTGCTGTTAAACTGTAAAGCGCTGCGGAATATGTTGGCGCTATGTAAATAAAGATTATTATTATTATTAGTACTAAATACTGTTCTCCTCTTCCATTGCCATTGGCAGCATATCAACCGATCCCTAGCAAAGAGAAAAAAATAATAATTATATATATATATATATATATATATATATATATATATATATATATATATATATATTATTTTTTACATATGTATATAGATAAATTTACATATATATATTCAGGTACATTTTCTCATTTATTCGACATTGAATTTTTTTTACATTTTTAAAAATAATAATTCAAAATGGAACATGTATTATCACAGCTGTAACTTTAGAATCTCATACAGTAAATTGTATTATATAGTAGAAAATATTGGAGTATTATAGCTGTAACTTTCTACTGACATAATATGTAGCTGTAAAAATATAGTCACATATTTTGGAATCTTGTAATTAGCATACATTATAAATGTAACATTGACAGATACCATAGTAACGATTTGTGTGAGCACAATTTGTAACAGTATCTTTGTAGTCTTGTATGTTATAGTTATACACTGTTTATATTCCCATACTGGAACTTTATGATTAAATATATTATAGATCTACCTTGATAATCCTATATATTAAAGCTGTAACTTATTAATGACTTATATTACAGCTATAACATTCATCATCATTAGATAACTGTAACATTTTACACTTGTAACTTACAAACCATAAATATAGCTGTAACATTACAATCAGAACCAGTATAAAATTAGATCTAAATCTTATAAAATATATATCTAAACTATTAGCATGATATATTAGTGGAGCTATCATTCTACAGACCATGGTAACATTTGCCCAAATGATCTAAGTGAGTATTTTCCAATGGAGAATTTTTTCTGATTCCAATTATCTGAGCGCAGAGTTTTATTAAACAGATTGATTTTATATTTATTAGTGGATTCTTCAAAGTGAACCCATGTGGAAACCTTTAGGCCTTCTACACCAAATGTTTTATTTCAACTGCATTAATAAAAGCTTTTTTTTTGGGGGGGGGGGGGATACTTCATGCACACAATTCTTTCAGCATTTTTTAAACACTTGTTAAAAATTGACTTTTTTTAATGCATTTTCAATATAGAATTTTTCCAGCCATATGGGTGGTGTATTCTATAACGTTTAAAAAAAAATTGTGTTTTTACAGCATTTTTCAAGGGCTATGAAAAAAAACCTATGGGGAAAATGCTTGAGGAAAAAAAAAACAGTCAGCAGGCTTTGTTTTTAAAATACTGTCAAAAACTCCAAAAACAGCATAAAAACACCAAAAAAAAAACAGAAATACTGTATAAGTAGACTTTTGAGTCATTTGCTATAGTAACATTTAACATAAAGGACCAAAAATTTCAGTTAAAAAAAAAAAGTATCACTATAAAATGGTTTAGAATTCAACAAAAATAATTCAAGGAAAATAAAACATTGAACTTTTTTCGTATTTTTACATGTCATATGGAGCTTTTAGTGTCAAGTAGTCAAGTGTCCTCTGTTTTTTAAGTAATCAAAAAAAAGAAAAAAATCAAAGGAAGAGCATGCTGTCTCTAAAATATAGTGCAGACAACAGCAATGATGCAAATAAAATCAGTTTATTTGTGCTGAGGTTTTATTTATTCCCCTGTAGACTTGAATAACATGTAGCTTAAAATGGTGTAAAAATAACAGTTAAAACTCTGAAAAAGGCTGTGTGTGAATCAAGCCTTAAAGTTACACATCACTAATGCTCCAGGAGATCTATGTCCAGCATAGTGATAAATATGACATATATGATATATTTTTTTATTAATACATTCAAGTTTACTTTCAGAAGAGGCTCTGAGTGACATCACACATATGTTCTGCACATGATTAATGCCTAACACCCATAATACATACATATAGTTAGAGATGGACATTATTGCAGACTAATAATTACATTAACATACTTGTCGGTATTTTCTTCCTTAGGATTATGTCTTTTTTAGTCTCAGGGCACAGTCCTCTCCTTCTCACAGACTTGTACCAGGAGTTATGTTTTTCTGGGTAGTTACATAGGTGACCTCATCCCTGGGCTGATGTGGGATGAGGATGATGATGATGATGATGATGATGATGATGATATGCTGGGTGATGAGTGAATAATTGTCACGTTATGTACTTAGGGAGTTATGATGGCTGTCACAGGGTTGTGATCTGCAGTGATCCTTCATCCATGGTGCAATAATGTTATGACCACTATGACACTTGTGCTACAGACCATTAACCTCACATAGCGATCAGCAGGATAGGGCTGGGAGCCTCCAAAAGATAAGACACATCCATGGGCAAACTGTGACCTGTGGGGCTGTAGAACAAGCTGCCAATGCAAGTTATGGAAATATATAATTATACATGTGTGTATATATATATATATATATATATATATATATATATATATATATATATATTACATATATATATAATATGCATTTGCATAGATTAATCACATATATGTATGGTGTATATATATATATATATATATATATATACATATATATATATATATATATATATTAAAGATTATATATATCTATATATTAGAGATTATATATATATATATTAAAGATTATATATATCTATATATTAGAGATTATATATATATATATATATATTAAAGATTATATATATATATATATATATATATATATATATATATATATATATATATATATATATATATATAGACTAGTTTCCGCACAGTAGTCTGCAGCCTCTGGTTTTATAGGGGAATCCAATGTCCGAAAATCAAAAGAGATCGCAGTTTACATTTTCATGACACGCTGGGACATGTAGTTCACACAATTTTTTTTAACATATCTAAACATTGTTATTTTAGCTTTCTTCTTCATCTGTTCATCAAAGGCAGGCGGCATCTACTGCCCAAGGATCACTCGCCAAAGTAGTGGTCACCAGGCTGCACCCTATGTACCAAGAGGATGAGCAGCCATAATGATTGGCCTCTGATACTCTACACAGGGAGATCCTATCGATACGATTCATAGGCAGGAAGATGACTGGCACAAGCCCTATGATGTGACCACCAGTGTGCACAGGGGCTGGAGATTCTCCTGGATGTGTCTCCTTCCTCGTATTCCTCAGGGGAAATGATCCGATAATCTCATCACTGACTGCAACTACTGAGCGAGAAGTCCCAGCACAGGAGCCTACTGGTATAATGGGAAGGTGACTAGGAATAGTATCAGTGGTGATAATAACGAGAATCAATAAGGGCTAATACTGGAGTTATTAATAACTGTCTACAACGAAAATGATAAGATTCTTCACTATTCTTATTGTTAGTACTTCTACTACTACTAATAATAATAACCAATCTCACCTACTGCGAATGTTGGTAATTATAAACAAAAAAAATTATATTGCTATTAAAGGTAATTTCTTATAATGTTACTACATAATATTAACCAACACTTAGAGCACTTAGAACACTAATGTTATGTAAAAAGTAAAAATATTTTAAAAAAATAATTTTGCATAACTTCTACAACTACTACTAATAGTACTACTTATAGTAACACAAATAATATCGACCAGCTGCTACTTCTACTGGGATTGATTATATTAATATTACTGCAACCAGCAATAACAATATGTTGTATTACTAATTATAGTTATTGCTAAACGATATATATAATAGATAACTATGTAATATAATATCTAGTTGTATGTATATGTATAATTATATATATTTTTTTTGGTTGCGTTACCATAGCACATTGTAATATTTATTAGTCTGCAAAGTAAAGGAATTAGGATACTCCTGCCTGTCTGTGTTTGCATTGGAGCAGCAGGACTGTTGTGTCCAGGTTCACACTGAGTGACACTATACTGGTATATTCGATGATAATCTTTTTCATTATTTGTAATTTACGAAGAACTACATAGGTGTAAGTTCTGTATCACTTATCTGATTGATGTATATTTAATATATATATTAAAGATTATTATTATTATTGTTATGTGTTTTCGAAACCTACAGATTTATTTTCAGAATCAATCCTTACACACAGGCACAATCATGTTGCCATTCGGCTTTACATGTTTTCATGATAGTTGTATTCATAGACCTGCACTATATGACCTTTGGAGGAGTTTGCCAATCACTAGTTGTGGGAGCTGATGATGAGAACATCTATAAAGAGAAAGCAGGTATATAGTATATAGTATATAGTATAGAAGTGACATGAGCAATGGTACTAACCAGGCCCCCCAATAGATGCAGCTGCCCCTAGATTGTAGGAACAGCACAATCCTACATTTCTGCACTGCGCCCACTCGGCAGCATCATTATTATTATAACCCTTTCCTGTATTCTAGTCCATATGTGCAGGTTTGTGTAGACAGTGACACTGCGAAATCTTGGACATCTTTACTTCAAGCCAATATAATAGAAAAGATTAGTTTGTTAATAATACGTGTATGAAAATAAATGCTAAAAAGGATAATATATATAACCAAGAATGAATGATATGTTGAAGCCCTCGCAGTGTAAGTGGCATCTGAGGCCCATGTGTGGCGGCAGGGAATGGGTTAAGCAGTGAGGAATGAGTCGGGCCACATGTGTGCACAGGCTGGGAGCCCCAGGTTCGGGGGGACTGGGGGGCTGTGTCAGGAGGGCTGTGAAGTCCTCCATCCCGTTGCACCTCTACACATTTAACAACTCCCAGCATAAACCTCGTCAACCCATAAAGAGGAAGCCTTAACTTTTTATGAAGGTGCTAAATTCAAGTCAGTGTGTTGGAAACAGCAATCTTCCTCCACTTCCAGGAAGGGCAAAGCCTCAGCTGCTGTGATAAAATTATACTGTGATTAGGTGAAAACCTGACTAATTGGGATGAGAGCAGAGGTCCGGAGCTGTGCATAGGCAGCAGCCTCACCCAGAGATATCTCAGTGCCAGCCTGTGTCTGCAGGCCGCCTGGCACCCCATGCCCATCCTCTGCACTGGTCAGCCTGGCATGTGCACAGGTGGCAGCCTCACCCAGAGATCTCAGTGCCAGCCTGTGTCTGCAGGCCGCCTGGCACCCCATGCCCATCCTCTGCACTGGTCAGCCTGGCATGTGCACAGGTGGCAGCCTCACCCAGAGCTATCTCAGTCCAGCCTGTCTCTGCCCTCTGTGTCTCCAGGCCGCCTGGCACCCCATGCCCGTCCTCTGCACTGGTCAGCCTGGCATGTGCACAGGTAGCAGCCTCACCCAGAGCTATCTCAGTCCAGCTTGTCTCTGCCCTCTGTGTCTCCAGGCCGCCTGGCACCCCATGCCCGTCCTCTGCACTGGTCAGCCTGGCATGTGCACAGGTGGCAGCCTCACCCAGAGCTATCTCAGTCCAGCCTGTCTCTGCCCTCTGTGTCTCCAGGCCGCCTGGCACCCCATGCCCGTCCTCTGCACTGGTCAGCCTGGCATGTGCACAGGTAGCAGCCTCACCCAGAGCTATCTCAGTCCAGCCTGTCTCTGCCCTCTGTGTCTCCAGGCCGCCTGGCACCCCATGCCCGTTCTCTGCACTGGTCAGCCTGGCATGTGCACAGGTAGCAGCCTCACCCAGAGCTATCTCAGTCCAGCCTGTGTCTGCAGGCCGCCTGGCACCCCATCCCCGTCCTCTGCACTGGTCAGCCTGGCATGTGCACGTGCCCCTTTGCTGCTTCACAAGTATCTTGTCATTTCTGAGTGCCCTTTTCTTACACACTGGCATCAGTACAGAACTGTGAGAGGAGTCAGCGCACATGAGCGACCCTTGTACAGAGAAAGAGGGGCATAGAGCTTATTATTACAATCACTGATGAGCGCCAATATTTTCTACAGCTTACTGCCATGTTCTGTACTCCTGTAACATCACTGTGTTCCCTAGTACTACCTGCAATAATCATCATATGTCAGGTCACAGTCAGTGACAATCTTCATACTGCTATATCATGGATCGTCTACTTACAGATTTTATCATGCATGGATCATGGCATAATACTATCGATGGTATAATAAAGTGGATGGTATAATACTATGGATGGTAAAATACTATGGAAGGTATAATAGTGTGGATGGTATAATAGTATGGATGGTATAATAATGTGGATGATATAATAGTATGGATGGTATAATAATGTGGATGATATAATAGTATGGATGGTATAATAATATGGATGGTATAATAGTATGGATGATATAATACTATGGATGGTATAATAATGTGGATGGTATAATAGTATGAATGGTATAATAATATGGATGATATAATAGTATGGATGGTACAATAATATGGATAGTATAATAATATGGATGGTATAACAGTGTGCATGGTATAATAGTATGGATGGTATAATAATATGGATGGTAAAATAGTATGGATGGTATAATAGTATGGATGGTATAATAATATGGATGGTATTATAGGGTGGATGGTATAATAGTATGGATGGGATAATATTATGAATGGTAAAATATTATGGATGGTATAATAGTATGGATGATATAATACTGTGGATGGTATAATAATATGGATGGTAAAATAGTATGGATGGTATAATAATATGGATGGTATATTAGTATGGATGGTATAATAGTATGGATAGTATAATAATATGGATGGTATTATAGCGTGGATGGTATAATAGTATGGATGGGATAATATTATGAATGGTAAAATATTATGGATGGTATAATATTATGGATGGTATAATACTGTGGATGGTATAATAATATGGATGGTATTATAGCGTGGATGGTATAATAGTATGGATGGGATAATATTATGAATGGTAAAATATTATGGATGGTATAATAGTATGGATGATATAATAGTATGGATGGTATAATACTGTGGATGATATAATAGTATGGATGGTATAATAGTATGGATGATATAATACTATGGATGGTATAATAATATGGATGATATAATAATATGGATGGTATAATAATATGGATGGTATATTAGTATGGATGGTGTAATAGTATGGATGGTATAATAATATGGATGGTATAATGGTGTGGATGGTATAATAGTATGGATGGGATAATAATATCAATGGTAAAATATTATGGATGGTATAATAGTATGGATGGTATAATACTGTGGATGGTATAATAGTGTGGATGGGATAATAATATGGATGGTAAATTAGTATGGATGGTATAATTGTATGGATGGTATAATAATATGGATGGTATAATAGTGTGGATGGTATAATAGTATGGATGGGATAATAATATGGATGGTAAAATAGTATGGATGGTATAATAATATGGATGGTATAATAGTATGGATGATATAATACTAAGAATGGTATAATAATATGGATGGTAAAATAGTATGGATGGTATAATAATATGAATGGTATAATAATATGGATGGTATATTAGTGTGGATAATATAATAGTATGGATGGTATAATAGTATGGAGGATATAATACTATGGATGGTATATTAGTGTGGATGATATAATAGTATGGATGGTATAATAATTTGAATGGTATAATAGTATGGAGGATATAATACTATGGATGGTATAATAGTGTGGATGGTATAATAGTATGGATGGTATAATAGTATGGATGGTATAATAATATGGATGGTATAATATTATGGATGATATAATACTATGGATGGTATAATAGTATGGATGGTATAATAGTATGGATGGTATAATAAAATAGATGGTATAATAATATGGATGGTATAATAGTGTGGATGGTATAATAGTATGGATGGTATAATAATATGGATGATATAATAGTATGGATGGTACAATAATGTGGATGGTATAATAGTATGGATGATATAATACTATGGATGGTATAATAATATGAATGGTATAATAATATGGATGGTATATTAGTGTGGATGATATAATAGTATGGATGTTATAATAGTATGGATGGTATAATAATATGAATGATATAATAGTATGGATGTTATAATAGTATGGATGGTATAATAATATGGATGGTATAATAGTGTGGATGGTAGTGTGGATGGTAGTGTGGATGGTATAATAATATGGATGGTATAATAGTATGGATGATATAATACTATGGATGGTATAATAATATAGATGATATAATAGTATGGATGGTACAATAATATGGATGGTATAATAGTATGGATGATATAATACTATGGATGGTATAATAGTATGGATGGTATAATAATATGGATGATATAATACTATGGATGGTATAATAACATGGATCATATACTTACAAATGCTATAATACTATGGATGATATAATAGTATGGATGGTATAATAATATGGCTGGTATAATATTATAGATGGTATAATGGTATGGATGGTACAATAGTATGGATGGTATTATGGTATGGATGGCATAATATTATGGATGGCATAGTACTATGGATGGTATAATACTATGGATGGCATAGTACTATGGATGGTATAATACTATGGATGGCATAGTACTATGGATGGTATAATACTGGTATAACAGTATGGATGGTACAGTACAGTGGATGGTATAATAGTATGGATGATATAATCCTATAGCTGGTACAATAGTATGGAAGGTGTAAAAGTATAGAGATGTTATATTGCTATGGATGGTATAATAATATAGATCATCTACTTATAGATGGTATAATGTATATACGCTACACAGCAGTATGAGTAGTCACTGGTGCTGACCATTAAATACAGAATACAATTATATGAGCAGTGATTAACCATGACCATTACACATTGGGTGCAGAATACAGCACATTATCACAGATGATAATAACCATGATGACACATAGAGCAGTATGAGTATTGTCACTGAGAATAGCCATTACCATTGGGAGTACAGAACCTGGCAGTATGGGTGAGACTCACTGATGAGCATCACACATAGGAGTACAGAACACAGCATTATAGGAAATAATTACTGATGATGAGCATTACACATAGGAGTACAGAACACAGCATTATAGGAAATAATCACTGATGATGAGCATCACACATAGGAGTACAGAACACAG